>NW_014618930.1:0-287 GCF_000485595.1 Priapulus caudatus | reverse complement strand
ATGTACATACAAGCACACAATCATGTACGTAGCTGGGTGAGTGTATGTAACTATGAGTTATTGCTCGTGTACA
The DNA here is from genome assembly GCF_000485595.1 of Priapulus caudatus. Classification (NCBI taxonomy): domain Eukaryota; kingdom Metazoa; phylum Priapulida; class Priapulimorpha; order Priapulimorphida; family Priapulidae; genus Priapulus; species Priapulus caudatus. The sequence continues at coordinate 214 of NW_014618930.1, read as the reverse complement.
TACAAGCACACAATCATGTACGTAGCTGGGTGAGTGTATGTAACTATGAGTTACTGCTCATGTACATACAAGCACACAATCATGTAGCTGGGTGAGTGTATGTAACTATGAGTTATTGCTCATGTACATACAAGCACACAATCATGTACGTAGCTGGGTGAGTGTATGTAACTATGAGTTACTGCTCATGTACATACAAGCACACAATCATGTA
>NW_014618929.1:0-287 GCF_000485595.1 Priapulus caudatus | reverse complement strand
GTGAGTGATCGACGGCCATATTGCAGTATATCACACTAGACTAGCTCTAGCTAGTCTGACTGTCATGGGAGTACATAACAGTAACACGCTGGCAGCGAGAAATCTATCAAGAAGCGTGTCGAACAGTCTACTTTCTACTAGGCGTTCAGACACTTTTGTCGCATACATACTGTAAAATCATGCCTGACGAAAAGATATAGGGTCAGTTGACTCTGAGTCAATGTACGCTCTCTCTCTCTCTCTCTCTCTCTCTCTCTCTCTCTCTCTCTCTCTCTCTCTCTCTCTCT
>NW_014618928.1:0-287 GCF_000485595.1 Priapulus caudatus | reverse complement strand
AGCCCGCATGCGCACGTAGGCACGCACACACGCACGCGCACTAGGCACGCACACACGAACACGCACGCGCACATACACACGCAAGCCCGCACGCGCACGCCCGCACGCACGCACGCACGCGCACGTAGGCACGCACACACGCACGCGCACGTAGGCACGCACACACGAACGCGCAAACACACACACGCACGCGCACGCACACGCGTCCGTGGTGATTAGTTGATCGAGCGAGATTAGATAAATTGCTGATGACTGACTGACTGATCATGACTGATTAACTGAAACGC
>NW_014618927.1:0-287 GCF_000485595.1 Priapulus caudatus | reverse complement strand
TGTGTGTTCGTGCGGGTGCGTGCGTTTACTTCGTGCGTTACTATTATTGCGTGTGTAAAGGCACTGATCTGTATATAACTGAGTGTATAGATCATAGGCGTAGTCATAGATATAGATCGTAGATAGATCAGTGAATAAAGGCTGGATATACGTCGTTAGTCCAGCGGATAAGCACTTGGATTGTGCACTTTTGGTTAGAATTGTGAAACTTTGCGCACGCCTGTCAGAGCAAACTCCACGACAGATGGCGCTCTCGCTCTGGCTCAATTCTATCCTGCGTGTGGGAA
>NW_014618926.1:0-287 GCF_000485595.1 Priapulus caudatus | reverse complement strand
TCTCTCTCTCAGTCGCGCTCTCTCTATCTCTCTATCTCTCTATCTCCCTCTCTTTCCCTCTCTCTACCTTTCTCTCCCTCTCTCTCCCTCTCTCTCGTTCTCGGTCTCTCTCGTTCTCGCTCTCTCTCGTTCTTGCTCTCTCTCGTTCTCGCTCTCTCTCGCTCTCTCGTTTTCGCTCACTCTCTCGCTCACTCTCTCGTTCACTCCCTCTCTCTCTACTCTCTCTCTCTCACTCGCTCTCACTCGCTCTCTCTCGCTCTCTCTCGCTCGCTCTAGCTCTCTCTCTC
>NW_014618925.1:0-287 GCF_000485595.1 Priapulus caudatus | reverse complement strand
GAAGGCAGCGTGCGCTTCAATGGCGAGCGTGCGCCCGCGCTCGCCGACCGCGACGCCTGGCGCGAGCGCGTGGCCTGCGTGTATCAGCATTCGACCATCATTCGCGATCTCACGGTCGCAGAGAACCTCTTCATCAATCGCCAGCCAGGCAGGCGCGGGGTGATCGACTGGTCAACCATGCGCCGCGACGCGCGTGCGCTGCTCGCTCACTGGCGCATCGACGTGCGCGAGGACGCGCGCGCCGGCGACCTCACCGTCGAGGCGCGCCAGCTCGTGGAGATCGCACG
>NW_014618924.1:0-287 GCF_000485595.1 Priapulus caudatus | reverse complement strand
TATATAAGATCTGCTATATAGATTATGCTATATATGATCTGCTATATATCTGCTATATAGGATCTGCTATATATGATGCGCTATATATATGATCTGCTATATATGATCTGCTATATATCTGCTATATAAGATCTGCTATATAGATTATGCTATATATGATCTGCTATATATGATCTGCTATATATCTGCTATATAAGATCTGCTATATAGATTATGCTATATATGATCTGCTATATATGATCTGCTATATATCTGCTATATAGGATCTGCTATATAAGATCCGCTAT
>NW_014618923.1:0-287 GCF_000485595.1 Priapulus caudatus | reverse complement strand
GTGGTGACAGTGGTTGGTGACAGTGTGTGGTGCAAAATGTAGTGACACTGTGTGGTGACAGTGTGTGGTGACACTGTGTGGTGACAGTTGTTGGTGACAGTGTGTGGTGACAGTGGTTGGTGACAGTGTGTGGTGACAAAATGTAGTGACACTGTGTGGTGACACTGTGAGGTGACAATGTGTGGTGACAGTTGTTGGTGACAGTGTGTGGTGACAGTGTGTAGTGACAGTGTGTGGTGACACTGTGTGGTGACAGTTGTTGGTGACAGTGTGTGGTGGTGCAGTGG
>NW_014618922.1:0-287 GCF_000485595.1 Priapulus caudatus | reverse complement strand
ATATTGCCAATAATCCCGTCTTCGGCATCGGTTTGCATGATTGGACGCGCCCTGAGTGGATGAATTCCAGTATTGACAGCTTTTGGTTGCTAATGACCATGCAACACGGCGTATTTGCGGGCTTCATCTTATTAGCTTGTTGCTTATACGCAGTCTTTAATGTACTAGGCGATTTACACAAACATCACTCTGCTACACGCTGGATGGTAAAATCGTGGATACTTGCCTTTATGTCGCTCATTCTAATTGGCTTTACTGTTGATTATTTCGGCAAAATACAACCGTTG
>NW_014618921.1:0-287 GCF_000485595.1 Priapulus caudatus | reverse complement strand
CTCTCTTCACTACTCAGTTTGTTCGACGGCTCAGATCGCTGTATTTCAGGGCGTTGATCTACTTGCACCTCTCCACCACGATACCAACGACGATACGTCCTTAAGCTTACCTCAGCTTCCTGGCAGGCTACCGTTAATCGAGCGCCGCTAGCTCGTGCATCATGGATGAGCCCTACAATTTTTTTGCGGTCTGGGAACGAGGTTAATTCTCCTCGTCGTCTTCCCAGAGCGCATTGAGCTTTTTTCTAAGCACCAATAATGCAGCGGTTTCTGCTAACGCTTTTTCC
>NW_014618920.1:0-287 GCF_000485595.1 Priapulus caudatus | reverse complement strand
GGTGCGGGTATTGGTGCTGGCATGGGTTTACGGGGTCAGCTTTGGTCTGCCAACGGCTGGGAGGGAGAGGTTGGCCATATTCGCGCAAACTGGGGTCGCGAGTCACCAGCGTCTTATGAAACCCTGTTAAGTCCACGAAAAGCTTTTGCTATGGAGACTAAACGTCTGGGCCTGGCGCCTGATGACCTCGGTGCGCTAGTCACTGTCGCTGCTAGTGGCGATCAGGTGACTCAGGCAGTATTGAATGAATATGCACAAGTTTTAACTGAACTTATTCTGGTGCTGGT
>NW_014618919.1:0-287 GCF_000485595.1 Priapulus caudatus | reverse complement strand
CACGTACAGTAGCAGACATCACGTCACACGTACAGTAGCAGATATCACGTCACACGTACAGTATCAGATATCACGTCACACGTACAGTAGCAGACGTCACGTCACACGTACAGTAGCAGACGTCACGTCACACGTACAGTAGCAGACGTCACGTCACACGTACAGCCGCAGACATCACGTCACACGTACAGCAACAGACGTCACGTCACACGTACAGTAGCAGACGTCACGTCACACGTACAGTAGCAGATATCACGTCACACGTACAGTAGCAGACGTCACGCCAC
>NW_014618918.1:0-287 GCF_000485595.1 Priapulus caudatus | reverse complement strand
GTGTGTGTGTGTGTGTGTGTGTGTGTGTGTGTGTGTGTGTGTGTGTGTGTGTGTGTGTGTGTGTGTGTGCGTGTGCGTGCGTGCGTGTGTGTGTGTATATAATTTGTATAATTAGCAGCACTTGGGCATAATAGCTTCGAGGATTGTCCACCGCGCAGCACAATAACAGTGGCGGGACGGCAAACATATAGAGATATGTACATAGAAATATCAAGGTTCATTGCAACTACCCCTATATATATAGTAGAAAAGCTCTTGGGGTTTCACGATATTCAGTTGTTAATATT
>NW_014618915.1:0-287 GCF_000485595.1 Priapulus caudatus | reverse complement strand
ACACACACACACACACACACACACACACACACACACACACACACACACACACACACACACACACACACACACACACACACACACACACACACACACACACACACACACACACGCGCGCGTACGTTGGGTGTAAATCGCAGCAAAAAAATCGTGTAGACGATTACTTTATGTTTGATATGTAAGTGCGTGCGTGCGTGAGTGCGTGCGTGCGTGAGTGCGTGCGTATGCGTAAACTATGAGGCGGATATCACCGCCATAAGAATGTCTTAGAACACGTCGTATATATA
>NW_014618914.1:0-287 GCF_000485595.1 Priapulus caudatus | reverse complement strand
CATGCGTGTGTGCATGCGTGCGTGCGTGCGTGCGTGGTTACGTGCGTGCGTGCGTGGTGGGTGCTTGCGTGCTTGCGTGCGTGCGTGCGTGCGTGCGTGCGTGCGTGCGTGCGTGCGTGCACCTCAACACACATATACACACTCCTCAACACTATATCCACTACATGCTCTAGGAAACCGATCGCCTATCCCCACCCCCTCCCGCTCGACAGGTACATGACGTCACAAGTCTAGACGTCTGTGTCATTCCCCGCTCAACAGAACAATCTTAGATCAATGTAATCAAC
>NW_014618912.1:0-287 GCF_000485595.1 Priapulus caudatus | reverse complement strand
CCTTACGCCATGCGTGCAAGACTCGCCATATTATTAGCCCAGAAAACTGTTTTACTGCGTGCAATTGTTATGCAAGACAAACCGCCTGAAATGTTAGCACTGTCGCCTAAAGGCACAGTGCCTGTTTTGGTATTAGATGCGACGAGTAAAAAAACGTTATCGATGAAAGTTTAGATATTATGTTGTGGGCGCTTAATCTAAATGATCCTGAGAATTTATTGTATTCGCAAGACGCAGATGCGCTCGCGGAAATGCTTCAAATAATTAATGACAGTGATGAGGGTTTC
>NW_014618911.1:0-287 GCF_000485595.1 Priapulus caudatus | reverse complement strand
GCTGTGTGCGTGTGTGCGTGTGTGCGTGTGTGCGTGCGTGCGTTTGAAATGAATGTAATAATCGCTTTGCGAGCATCCACGTAAGATGGATAATCTTGAGATTGCACTTGTTACAGATTCACGTGCCCGAGGAATGCGATCACTCGGCCACGGAACTCAATTTCACCGGCAACTTTCACCTGTGCAGGATAGCTTGGTGCAATTATCAACTCAACCACGAAACAAATTCAGCGACTACCTCTTATATTTGCGAACATTGGTCTGGACAGGAATGCAAGTTTATCTTT
>NW_014618910.1:0-287 GCF_000485595.1 Priapulus caudatus | reverse complement strand
GCGATACGGTGTTAGAAATTCTAGCGTGAGGGGCTGGCGCGGTAAGGCAGGCAGAATAGGTACAGATGGAGCGATGGTGCTGAGCGTGCCGCCATGAGTGAAGATCGTCTGCTCTGTGTGGTGTTGCGCTATGCGCTCAATATGGCTGACGTGCTGTAGGCTAAACTTGCCGCGTTGCCCGCCAATACCTCGTTGCCCTGCTTGTTGAAAGGTGTGAATAAAATAGGCTAAATGCTGGTTCGCTTTACCTACTAAACTAATGTCGATATGCAGGCTTTGCCCTTTGC
>NW_014618909.1:0-287 GCF_000485595.1 Priapulus caudatus | reverse complement strand
TATCTAACGGCTAGAACGACAGCTATGGTCTGCTGGTTATTTGTTGGCTCTTGGACTTTTGCATCTGTTTTTTCTTACCTCGGTGGACATGGCTTGATTGAGACATGGATCCTAGGCATGGATCTTGGCCCCATCGGCTTTCTTGTTATTGCTCAGTTAATAATATTCTTCCTAGGTTGGCCTCTGGAATGGAGCGAAATTATCATTATATTCGTCCCCATTTTTTTACCCTTATTGAAACATTACAATATTGATCCTTTATTCTTTGGGGTACTGGTCGCCTTAAA
>NW_014618908.1:0-287 GCF_000485595.1 Priapulus caudatus | reverse complement strand
ACACGCACGCACGCACGCACGCACGCACGCACGCACGCACGCACACACACACACACACATACACGCACACGCACGCGCACGCGCACGCACACGCGCACGCACGCACGCACGCACGCACGCACGCACGCACACACACACACACCCGAGCCAGCAAACAAAAAACGCAGAAAACAAAAAACACAGCCGACGACGGGGACGCCGCCGATGTCGTCGATTACAGCCCCGGTCGGCTCGCGTGTCGCAAAACAAGCGAGCGTTCCATAAAAGGGCTTCATTGTCGCCGGCAG
>NW_014618907.1:0-287 GCF_000485595.1 Priapulus caudatus | reverse complement strand
TGTTAGAAACATTGAAACCTGATTGATATACATAGTGTTAGATTTAAGCTAGTTTCTGTTCAACCTAATCACAGCTAGGGAGAGAGTTTTTAACAACAGCTCGAACCAATCAACGCTCGTCTCCGATATGGGTCACAGCGGATGATTATGGATAAAAGCCTTTATTTGTTATTTGTGATTACGTAATTTTTTATGAAAATGAGCCAAAATGATAATACGGGCGCAAATTTATTAAAAATACGATCACGCAAACATTGCACACAGGCACTCATGCACTTACACACACA
>NW_014618906.1:0-287 GCF_000485595.1 Priapulus caudatus | reverse complement strand
GCGGCCAATCTTCAACATCTACGGAAAAAATCATGTGGATACGACTTATTTTAACGATTAAGAAATTATCGGTAGATTATGGCGAGACGTGAGTATTTTGCCTCTGTTGAATAGAACAAAGGGTTTAGTGACAGGATAAACCGTTATATTTTGAGAAAAGGTAACGCTGAATTAGTGAAAAGTAGAAGGATGCTGCTATGGAAAATTGGGGGTTCTTGCGACACCAGCAAATATGCCAGCTTATTTAAGTGAATGTCTAGGAGTCTAAAGAATGGAAAGAGGCTTGA
>NW_014618905.1:0-287 GCF_000485595.1 Priapulus caudatus | reverse complement strand
ATCCTTACACAGTAAACACCCATCCTTACACAGTAATCACTCATCCTTACACAGTAAACACCCATCCTTACACAGTAAACACCCATCCTTACACAGTAAACACCCATCCTTACACAGCAAACACCCATCCTTACACAGTAAACACCCATCCTTACACAGTAAACACCCATCCTTACACAGTAAACTCTCATCCTTACACAGTAAACACCCATCCTTACACAGTAAACACCCATTATTACACAGTAAACACCCATCCATACACAGTAAGCACCCATCATTACACAGTA
>NW_014618904.1:0-287 GCF_000485595.1 Priapulus caudatus | reverse complement strand
CGCACGCACGCACGCACGCACGCACGCATGCCCGCATGCACGCACGCCGTTGCCCCAGTAGAACTAACTCGGGCGCGGACCCCGCCCTCTACCGACAACTGTGCAACGCTGATGGCAATATAACGGTCGGCTGCCCGCGTGCGTGCGTGCGTGCGTGCGTGCGTGCGTGCGTGCGTGTGTGTGTGTGTGTGCGTGCGTGCGTGCGTTAGCGTGCGTGCGTGCGCGCGCGTGTGTGTGTGCTTGTGCGTGCATGCGTGCGCGTGAGTTAGTGACTTGATGTCTTTCCG
>NW_014618903.1:0-287 GCF_000485595.1 Priapulus caudatus | reverse complement strand
GGGATGTTGTCGACGATGGCAGAGGCGACAGCAGATACAAATAATATGGAAAGTGCGGTGATTGTTTTGTCGCCATCGGTAAGTGCGATTACCTGATGGGCCAATGACTCTAGTATCCCCGTGGTTTCAACACCGTAGACCAGAATAAACAGGCCGATAAAAAAGAAGATGGTAATCCATTCCACATCGCATAAAGATTTGGCGACTAACTCCGTCTGTTTTTCTTGATTATGACCTAAGCAGTTTAAGGTGAGTAATAAAGCCGCGCCAAACATCGCTATGGTTGC
>NW_014618902.1:0-287 GCF_000485595.1 Priapulus caudatus | reverse complement strand
ATAGTAGCGAGAGGTAGAGAGAGAGAGAGAGAGAGAGGGGTAGAGCAAGCGTGAATGTTGACCTTTTGACATTGGACATATTTTGATTGGGTACGCTGTAGCGTGAAGAATCCTGTACCAATATATATATATATATAAATAAATAAATAAATACATGGAATATTATTATGTTGTACGTAGAATGTCTTTCGATGTCGTCTATGGCCCTGACAACAAAAACGTCGTCGCGGTTACAAACTTGGGGCCTGTTGTCAGAAACAAAATTAGTCTTAATTTACATAAACTAT
>NW_014618901.1:0-287 GCF_000485595.1 Priapulus caudatus | reverse complement strand
AGAGAGCGCGTTCAATACGAGAGGCGGCAGCTAGCATGAGCGGTGTACAGCGAGACGGAGGGAGAGGGAGAGGTGAAGAGGGAGACGGAAAGCGCGCGAGGGAGAGCGGGAGAAAGAAGGGGAAGAGCAGAGACGGGAAATGAGACAGCGCAAGAGGAAGACGAAGAGAAAGAGAGAGAGAGAGAGGCACAGAGAGACAGAGGAGGGGCGCAGAGAACGACATATAGGCGCAGAGAGACAGAGAAGGACAGAGAGAGAGACAGAGAGGGGCAGAGAGAGACAGAGAG
>NW_014618900.1:0-287 GCF_000485595.1 Priapulus caudatus | reverse complement strand
AAGGAAAGTACTTGTTTTCGTCTTTGATCAAGCTCACGTAAAAGCGCGCTGTGATCCGTGATCGTTTCTTTGGACGCTTCCGCAGCTTTTAGCCGTATATTCGCAAAAGCATTAGCCATACCCTCACAAAAATACATAACCCATCCGGTAATATCAGCCTCAACGCGACCAAAGTAATAGTTATGCGATTCGCCAACGCTTAAGGCTTGGTAATAAGTGGGTAGATTTCGGGCATAGTATTCCTCCAATGAATAGATACCTTTCAAACCATAGCCGGATTTGTGCAG
>NW_014618899.1:0-287 GCF_000485595.1 Priapulus caudatus | reverse complement strand
CTCTCTCTCTCTTTTTCTGTCTGTCTGTCTCTCTCTTTCTCTCTCCCTCTCCCTTTCTGTCTATCTCTCTCTTTTTCTGTCTCTTTTTCTCTGTGTCTCTCTCTCTCTCTCGCGCGCGCGCGCTCTCTGTCTCTCTCTTTCGCTCTCTCTCGCGCGCGCGCACTCTGTCTCTCTCTCTTACACACGCGCGCTCTCTGTCTCTCTCTCTCTCGCGCGCGCGCTCTCTGTCTCTCTATCTCTCTCTCACGCGCGCGCTCTCTGTCTCTCTCTCTCTCTCTCTCTCTCTG
>NW_014618898.1:0-287 GCF_000485595.1 Priapulus caudatus | reverse complement strand
ATGCACCATGCACTATGCAGTATGCACTGCACTATGCACTATTGCACTACTGCACTATGCACCATGCACCATGCACCATGCACTATGCACAATGCACTATGCACTATGCACTATGCACCATGCACTATGCACTATGCACTATGCACTATGCACTATATGCATGCACTATGCACTATGCACTATGCACTATGCACCATGCACAATGCACTATGCACTATGCACTATATGCATGCACTATGCACTATGCACCATGCACAATGCACCATGCACTATGCACTATGCACTAT
>NW_014618897.1:0-288 GCF_000485595.1 Priapulus caudatus | reverse complement strand
CTCTCTCTCCCACACACACTCTCTGTTTCTATCTTGCCCCGATCAATCTCAATCTTTCTATCCTATTCTCCTTGTTCTTTCCTTCTATCTGATGCAACGACTACGTTCGCTTGAGTATTTACATCGATCACGGACACCACGGTAATTTGTCCTCAGCATCTTAGCTAGTTAGTTAGCTATCTAGCTAGCTGCTGGTGTGTGTGTGTGTGTGTGTGTGTATGTGTGTGTGTCGTGCGTGTGTGTGCGTGTGTGTGTGTGTGTGTGTGTGTGTGTGTGTGTGTGTGTGCG
>NW_014618896.1:0-288 GCF_000485595.1 Priapulus caudatus | reverse complement strand
AACAACAATATTCAACAACAACAACAATGACAACAACAACAACAACAACAACAACAAAAACCTGCAACTACACCGCCACCACGAACAACAGCAACAAATTCACCAGCGGCAGCAACAGCAGCAACAACGCAATCAGCAACAAAGGCCACGACAACAACAACAAGCCACGACAAAGCCAACAGAAACAGTATTCAACTACTTGAACCAACGACAACAACAACAACAACAACAACAACAACAACAACAACAACAACAACAACAACAACAACAACAACATCAGCAAGAAGG
>NW_014618895.1:0-288 GCF_000485595.1 Priapulus caudatus | reverse complement strand
TACTCTCTCTCTCTCTCTCTCTCTCTCTCTCTCTTTCTCTCTCTACCCCTCTTTCTGTACCCCTCTCTCTTTCCTTTCTCTGCCCCTCTCTTTCTCTCTCTCTGTCCCCCTCTCTCTCTTCCTCTCTCTTTCTCTCTGTCCCCTTCTCTCTCTCTTCCTCTCTCTCCCCCTCTTTCTTCCTCTCTCTGTCCCTCTCTCTTCATCTCGCTGTCTCCCTCACTCTCTCTTCCTCTCTCTGTCCCCGCTCTCATCCTGTCTCTGTCCATCTCTCTTCCTATCTCTGCCCCC
>NW_014618894.1:0-288 GCF_000485595.1 Priapulus caudatus | reverse complement strand
TCTAAGCATTACATTTATAGAATATTGTGTTGCTTATGTAAAGCACTTAATAACACTTAAGCTGCGAACTTAAATAAAATTTTAAGAATTTTCAACATATACTTGGAAGATTGGCTATCTATAGGTAATATTTGTGACGTGCCTCTAGTATTCAACTTTAGAAAGTCTACACTTGTGTGGTTAGATGAGTTTTATGCAGAAATGCAAAAAACAAGAATTAGCGTTACCAGATTAAGTAATATTACGTGAATAGTTGATTGTCAGGATGATGTTATAAATGCCATTATT
>NW_014618893.1:0-288 GCF_000485595.1 Priapulus caudatus | reverse complement strand
GCGAGACCGTAGCAAGCAGGGCTACTGCATGGACACGCTGCTGCTGACGCTGCTGCTGCTGACGCTGCTGCTGCTGACGCTGCTGCTGCTGACGCTGCTGCTGCTGACGCTGCTGCTGCTGACGCTGCTGCTGCTGACGCTGCTGCTGCTGACGCTGCTGCTGAACTTCTGCTGACGCTGCTGACGCTGCTGCTGCTGCTGCTGCTGACGCTGCTGCTGCTGACGCTGCTGCTAACGCTGCTGCTGACGCCGCTGCTGCTGCTGCTGTTGGTGCTGCTGTTGCTGTTG
>NW_014618892.1:0-288 GCF_000485595.1 Priapulus caudatus | reverse complement strand
TCTTTTTCATCTACTACTAATACTTCCCCTCCTTCTTCTTCTTCTTTTTCTTCTTCTTCTTCTTCTACTACTTCTCCCTCTTCCTCCTCGTCTTCCTCTTCTTCGTCGTTGTCTTCTACTACTTTCTCCCCTTCTTCCACAACCCCTTCCACTTCCTCCTCCTCCACCTCCTCCGCCACATCCTCCTCCTCCTCCTCCTCCTCTTCCACCTCCTCCGCCACATCCTCCTCCTCCTCCTCCTCCTCCTCCTCCTCCTCCTCTTCCACCTCCTCCGCCACATCCTCCTCC
>NW_014618891.1:0-288 GCF_000485595.1 Priapulus caudatus | reverse complement strand
ACACACACACACACACACACTATATATATATATATATATATATTACGGCAGCGATAGCATTAGAAACCTTGACCGGATTCCTATATAAATGTCGCCGATCAAGCTCTCATAATAACGCAGCAGGTAGAAGCTACTATATACGTTTACGGGCACCGCCGATCAGTGCTGTTGTTGATTCCCAACGATTTGCCGAGTCAATCTCCCAGCGCCCACCCCGGCCGCCTTATATACATGTAAAGACGGTTCATGAATGATTCGAGAGTCTCATTCCTCAGTCTCCATTCTAGA
>NW_014618890.1:0-288 GCF_000485595.1 Priapulus caudatus | reverse complement strand
GAGAGAGAGAGGCGAGAGCGCGCGCGATATGAAGAGAGCGACAGCGAGAGAGCGCGCGAGATGAAGAGAGAGAGAGCGAGAGCGCGCGCGATATGAAGAGAGCGAGAGCGAGCGAGAGCGCGAGATGAAGAGAGAGAGAGCGAGAGCGCGAGATGAAGAGAGAGAGAGCGAGAGCGCGAGATGAAGAGAGAGAGAGAGCGAGAGCGCGAGATGAAGAGAGAGAGCGCTCTCGCTCTCGAGAGATGAAAGAGAGAGAGATCGAGAGCGCGAGAGATGAAGAGAGAGCTA
>NW_014618889.1:0-288 GCF_000485595.1 Priapulus caudatus | reverse complement strand
ATGCATCGATCGCGCTCGCGCGCGCCGCTCACCCGTGTCGTACGATCACAACACATCGACAACACCGTGCATCGATCGCGCTCGTGCGCGCTGCTCACCCGTGTCGTACGATCACAACACATCGACAACACCGTGCATCGATCGCGCTCGTGCGCGCCGCTCACCCGTGTCGTACGATCACAACACATCGACAACACCGTGCGTCGATCGCGCTCGTGTGCGCCGCTCACCCGTGTCGTACGATCACAACACATCGACAACACCGTGCGTCGATCGCGCTCGTGCGCG
>NW_014618888.1:0-288 GCF_000485595.1 Priapulus caudatus | reverse complement strand
TAATCGTGCAGTTGCCGCAAGGCTACAAGATCTTCTATTACGGATGCTCGGGACCAACTTAGTACGCGGGCTAGTATAGTACTAGAGCTATGTCTACAGGTGAGAGAGAGCGAGAGAGAGAGAGAGAGAACGAGAGCGAGAGAAAGAGAGAGAGACGAGAGCGAGAGAGAGAGAGAGAGAGAGAGATAGAGAGAGCGAGCGAGCGAGCGAGAACAGAGTTGAGAGAGATAAAGAGAGAACAGAGTAGAGCGAGAGATAGATAGATAGGCAGACAGACAGACAGACAAC
>NW_014618887.1:0-288 GCF_000485595.1 Priapulus caudatus | reverse complement strand
TAGTCCTCGCCCTCGGCCTTTTACCTAAGAAACCGGTGATTTGGACACGTCATAATGTAGAGTTGAGTAGCTGTATCAAGCTTATTTACATCATGAAAACTTTTGCTCCCTTTGTTGTGTGCGTGTGCGGGTGCATATGCAGACCCGTAGCCAGGGGGGTTCGGGGGGTTCGAACAAACCCCCCCCCCCAAGCCCCCCCCCCCAAGCCAAAACTTTTTTTTTTTGAAAATTTGCAAGAATTTTACCTCAGGTCGCTCCATTTCAGTGTGATAATTGCAAAATCTCCAT
>NW_014618886.1:0-288 GCF_000485595.1 Priapulus caudatus | reverse complement strand
TGTAGGGTGACATGGCTATAATCAGCTAACATCGCCGTGTATGTAGGGTGACATGGCTATAATCAGCTAACATCGCCGTGTGTGTAGGGTGACATGGCTATAATCAGCTAATATCGCCGTCCGTGTGTGTAGGGTGACATGGCTATAATCAGCTAACATCGCCGTGTATGTAGGGTGACTTGGCTATAACCAGCTAACATCGCACCCTACACACACGGACATGGCTATAACCAGCTGTCACCCTACACACACGGCGATGTTGCTGGTTATAGCCATTAACATCGCCGT
>NW_014618885.1:0-288 GCF_000485595.1 Priapulus caudatus | reverse complement strand
CATCCGTCTCCTACCCTCCTCCCGCCTCCGTTCCTCCTCCACACGAGCTTGTAAAGTCGTCTATACATCTCCCGTAGTAGAGTCTCCTAGATACGGAGGGAGACACGGAGACTCCGGCAAGCACTATATTACATACGTTGTAGTTGAGGAGAAGAGAGATGGATATCGATTCAGTCTTCACTGGAAATCATTCTCCAGCCAGATATAAGGGCTGCTGCTGATGATGATGATGCTGCTGCTACTGGTAGTGGTGGTGGTGGTGGTGGTGGTGGTGGTGGTGATGGTGCT
>NW_014618884.1:0-288 GCF_000485595.1 Priapulus caudatus | reverse complement strand
ACTTATTGGGAAGTTTTCGACGGCTCTTTGAGTCTGCGCACCATAAGCCGCCTCCTCTGGTACCTTCAATTCTCCCATACTATCTTTTTCTATACGATACGAACTCATTAACAGCTGCCTCAACGTTTCCAAGCAATGATATAATACCGATTTTATACTGATTTAAAACGAAATTTTACATTATGTTAGATTTAAACGAACTTACCGCAATTTCCCCCGTCGATGGCCGTTATGGTGCTAAAACAGCAAACTTACGAGAACTGTTTAGTGAATACGGGTTAATTAAAC
>NW_014618883.1:0-288 GCF_000485595.1 Priapulus caudatus | reverse complement strand
TTGAATATGTGCTTGAAGTAACGAAAGATAAGGTAAGGGATCTTGATGATGAGCTAGCGCGTGTCAATGAACTTATCCCTATGACTGCGCAGGAAATTAAGAAGTTTAAACAGAAGTTGCGTGTCAATTCACGCTTTTTGCCCGTGGTTTTGAGGCCAGGCCTGACTGAGCAGGAAATCGCAACGTTTGCGGTTCACCGCTCACGTTTTCCAGGATTTGAAATCAATGTGCGCATGGAGCGAACCTATCCATTGGGTGAAGTGGCGGGTCATGTCATTGGGTATGTGG
>NW_014618882.1:0-288 GCF_000485595.1 Priapulus caudatus | reverse complement strand
TCGTCACCGTGTGATTGGTCGCCGCCGCGTCCGTGCACGCGAGCTCGACGCCGACACGGTAACGGTCGCCGCGTCGACGGGTGCACGATCGATACGTCCACCGACAGGAAGTAGGTGGCGCGCGTGAGCACGCCGCCGCGCGGTTGATCGATGACGGGTGTCGCGGCGCACGTCCAGCCCGCCGCAGACGTCGTCGGCGAATGCGTGGTCGTAGTCGTAGATTCGCAACACCGGGTAGGCGGTGTAGCGCAGCTCGGACATGCAATTGGCGAGGGTGGGCTGCGTCGA
>NW_014618881.1:0-288 GCF_000485595.1 Priapulus caudatus | reverse complement strand
CTCTTACTGTCTGTCTCTCGTTTACTTCCACCCGCTTCTTTATTCTCTTTCTCTCTCTCTCTCTGTCTGTCTCTCGTTCTCTTCCACCCGTTATTTTCATCTCTCTCTCTCTCTGCCTGCCTCTCGTTCTCTTACACCCGCTTCTTTCTTCTCTCTCTCTCTCTCTCTCTTTCTCTGTCTGTCTCTCGTTCTCTTACACCCGCTTCTTTCTTCTCTCTCTCTCTCTCTCTATCTGTCTCTCGTTTTCTTATACCCGCTTCTTTCTTCTCTCTCTCTCTCTCTCTCTCG
>NW_014618880.1:0-288 GCF_000485595.1 Priapulus caudatus | reverse complement strand
ACTTCAGCCCCCAGCCGGTGACATCGAGGATATCGCGGTTTTTGCCGAAGCACCCGAGGGACTCGGCGATGACACCCGCTTTGGCATCAGTCGCTTCCAGATAAAAAGCGGCGGCACCATCACCGAACAGCACCGCGACATCGCGATTTGTCCAGTCCATCATCACCGAAGAGACCTCGGCACCGATCACCAACGCGGTGCCGATGGAGCCAGCCCTGATCATGGCGGTGGCTACACTCAAGGCGTACATGCCGCTGGTACAGGCGGTATTCAAATCCATACAGGCGG
>NW_014618879.1:0-288 GCF_000485595.1 Priapulus caudatus | reverse complement strand
TATCTATCTATCTATCTAGAGAGAGAGAGAGAGGAGCGAGAGAGAGAGACACACACAGAGAGAGCTAGCAATAGAGAGAGAGAGAGAGAGATAGTGAGAGTGTGTGAGTGAGAGAGAGCGAGAGAGATAGTGAGAGTGTGTGTGTGAGAGAGAGAGAGAGAGATAGTGAGAGAGTGTGTGTGTGAGAGAGAGAGAGAGATAGTGAGAGAGAGAGGGAGACGAACATGGAGAGAGAGAGAGAGAGAGAGTGAGAGAACGAGAGAGAGAGAGAGAGAGAGAGAGAGAGAG
>NW_014618878.1:0-288 GCF_000485595.1 Priapulus caudatus | reverse complement strand
CGATGAGCCGAATACGGTTACTAAAAATAGTGCTCAAGTCGACCAAGAACCACTCACATCTACTGTATCTATAAAGTCGTTCAATGAAGCAGTGACTAGTAATGTTTCGCCAGTTTCAGATTGGAATAACAATCCTATAGAAGCAGGTAATGCTGATGTCACAGATCCTGCATCGGTCATTGAAGATGAAGAAGTAATTGCCGAAGGTAAGCCATCTATAAATTGGCCAGTACTATTGCAACAGTACTGGATGGCTCTGTTGGGTGGCGTGTGCTTAGTTTTCTCGGG
>NW_014618877.1:0-288 GCF_000485595.1 Priapulus caudatus | reverse complement strand
CCGCTTTTCCTGCTAAGGTCTTCCAGGTTCTGCGTAAATCTCTTGGGGTGAACTTATCAAAATTGGATTGCTTGCAATATCGACTACATGCTTGCGATAAGCTATAGCTTTGCATTAAATTGCCCGTTGTACTGCTACTGAGAAGAAAGCCGTTAGTGTCTGGCTCTAACGTGTTGATGATTTCAAGGGCTAATTGCGATAACGGAATGACGTGCGGTCTACCTGCTTTCGTTTCTGATAATTCCCACGTTTGAGCCTGAAAGTCGATGTCATTTATATTAAGCCTCA
>NW_014618876.1:0-288 GCF_000485595.1 Priapulus caudatus | reverse complement strand
CCCTGCAGAGAGAGAGAGAGATGCTGGGATAAACAGTAGCCCTGCAGAGAGAGAGAGAGATGCTTGGATAAACAAGTAGCCCTGCAGAGAGAGAGATGCTGGGATAAACAAGTAGCCCTGCAGAGAGAGAGAGAGATGCTGGGATAAACAGGTGGCTCTGCAGAGAGAGGGAGGGAGGAAGGAAGGAAGGAAGGGAGGGAGAGGCAGAGCGAGAGAGGGAGAGAGGGGAGAGAGAGGAGAGAGAGCAGGAGAGGGAGAGGGAAGAGAGAGCAAGAGCGAGAGAGAGAT
>NW_014618875.1:0-288 GCF_000485595.1 Priapulus caudatus | reverse complement strand
TAACGTTGATAGTAAGTTTCATATCTAATGATGAACAACGTTGATAGTAAGTTCCATTTCTCATCGTGACGAACAACGCTGATAGTAAGTTCTATGTCTTAAGATGAACAACATCGATAGTAAGTTCTGTCTTAAGACGAACAACGTCGATAGTAAGTTCTATGTCTTAAGACGAACAACGTCGATAGTAAGTTCTATGTCTTAAGACGAACAACATCGATAGTAAGTTCTATGTCTTAAGACGAACAACGTCGATAGTAAGTTCTATGTCTTAAGACGAACAACGTC
>NW_014618874.1:0-288 GCF_000485595.1 Priapulus caudatus | reverse complement strand
GCGGTCACCAGCAGAGACCGAATGATGGGGGTGGGGGGTAGTATGAACTGTAAATTGGCTCTTACAAATTACGAATCGCGTCGGGTCCGCAGATGTTGCGGCTGATGATAGCCGGCTTATGATAGAGAAGATGACAGAATTTCATCTCCCCCCAGACACTTGACGCTCGCGTGGATCGGTGTTCGAATGTGATGCACTGGGTTGGTGGGTGACTACATACGAATCTGCGTGTGTACGTACGTGCGTGCGTGCGTGTGGCTGGGTTGTGCGGTGCGGTTTGCTACGTCT
>NW_014618873.1:0-288 GCF_000485595.1 Priapulus caudatus | reverse complement strand
TCCTCTCTCTCTCTCTCTGCCTCTATCTTTCTCTGTCGCTCCCTCGTCGCTGTCTCTCTTTCTTCCCTCTCTCTCTCTTTCTCTCTTTCTCTCTCTCTCTCTCTCACCCTCTCTCTCTAACCACGGTAGATTGACTACTGCATGTGCGTGCTGCCGCAGCATGGCTAGCGGCACTGTATACAGCAGTATCAACGACGATATGAAGCCAGCATGCTGTCTGTCTGCCTGCCGGCGTCATCGGGTGCATGCACGGCAGCATGGCCAAGTTTTGTGTATACGTTACGTGTG
>NW_014618872.1:0-288 GCF_000485595.1 Priapulus caudatus | reverse complement strand
GAGGAGGAGGAGGAGCAGCAGCAGCAGCAGCAGGAGAAGGAGCAGTAGCAGCAACAACAACAACAACAATAACAACAACAACAACAACAGCAGAAGCAGCAACAACAGTGCTCTCAAAGAAACTCAGCACATTTTACATACGGTCAAGAGTATAAATATAATAATGTATATATAATATATATAATATATATGTATATATAATATCAAGAGCAGATAAAGAAGGCTCTTCTCGCTTCTTTATCTGCTCTTGATAATATATATGTATATATATATATATATATATATATA
>NW_014618871.1:0-288 GCF_000485595.1 Priapulus caudatus | reverse complement strand
TCCTCCCTTCTCCCTCAACCCGCCTCCTCCTTCCTCCCTCCTCTCCGGCTCCTCCCTCCCTCCTTCCTCCTCACTTCCTCCCTCCACCTTCCACCCTCCTCCCTCCACCTTCCTCCCTCCTCCCTCGTCACCGGCTCCTCTCTCCACCTTCCTCCCTCCACCCTCCTCCCTCCACCTTCCTCCTCTCTCCTCCCTCGTCACCGGCTCCTCTCGCCCCCAGAACCGCATCCATTATTGCCGCTGCCGCCGCCGCCGTCGTTCCAACATGGCGGATGAATAGAAGCGAGC
>NW_014618870.1:0-288 GCF_000485595.1 Priapulus caudatus | reverse complement strand
GTGTTTTTAATTGGCCAAAGTAGTGTCGGTAAAAGCGAGCTGGCACTGGCGCTAATTGCGCGCGGTCATCGTTTGATTTCAGACGACGTCACGCGTTTTTCCCGCGTCGGACCCGAGACTATCGATGGGCGCAGTCCTGGGTTGCTGACCGATTTCATGGAAGTGCGTGGACTGGGTATTGTCAATATCCGCGCCATGTTCGGTGCTAATTCTTTAAAAAAGACAAAACCTTAAGACTGATCGTAAAGATGGTACAACTCACAGACGAAAATTCACACCAGTTTGATC
>NW_014618869.1:0-288 GCF_000485595.1 Priapulus caudatus | reverse complement strand
CACGTCGGTTGCTTTACTTCTCCTCATTTGCTGCGATATAACGAACGTATTCGTATTGGGCGGGATGAGATAGAAAACGATGCGTTATGTGAGACTTTTAGCATAATTGAGTCAGTACGAGTCAGAAGTGAAACATCCCTCACTTATTTTGAATTTAGTGCGCTTGCTGCCATGCATTTATTTGTGCAGTCTAAAGTGGACATTGCAATTCTGGAAGTGGGTTTAGGTGGGCGCTTAGATGCGACAAATGTTTTTGATGCGGATTGTGCTATTTTAACCAGTATTGGC
>NW_014618868.1:0-288 GCF_000485595.1 Priapulus caudatus | reverse complement strand
ATCATATCCCATAACAGTAATGTTATTGGTTTATTTTCTGTTTGAGAACAAATTTAAAGCATTTCATTGGCTAAAAAATTTTTAGCCAATGAAATGTCTTAAATTTGTTCTCAAACAGAAAATAAACCAATCAAATTTCTTACTACACTAAACGAAGGGTTAACGTAAGACATACCAAGTAGAAAAATAGTTGTTCAAAGTCAGTAAAATAACGTTAGGGCAAACGTTCTAGAACGTTGTTCCAAAGTTATTTTACTGAATTGCACAGGTATTTGTCCACTGGGTAAC
>NW_014618867.1:0-288 GCF_000485595.1 Priapulus caudatus | reverse complement strand
AATTTTAGCGCGAATCGGGTGACGCACAAAATTGACTATCTGCTGATTCAGCACCTGTTTGCCCGTTGACGAGCGCGGCTGTTTGCCGACCGGCGGCATTAAACCGAATCGATATAGCGTTGACTGTAACCACTTCACCGCTTTGATGCCTGGCTTCACAACAATTTTTCGCGTGAGTTTAATCAGAGTCGGATCGTGCATATTCAGAAACCAAAATGCTAGCGCCCCGCCCGGGCTAAATGGTTTCTTACGATGGGCATTTAGAATATTGCGCATCGCGATGCTGAC
>NW_014618866.1:0-288 GCF_000485595.1 Priapulus caudatus | reverse complement strand
GAGAGAGAGAGAGAGAGATAAAGAGAGAGAGAGAGAGAGAGAGGCAGAGAGGGAAAGAGAATGCCGCTAATTATTGTGGCAAAAAATCGGTATTTATATACATTAACGGTTAACCTATACCGAGCGGAACTATTCACTGGGTAGAAGGAGTGGGGAACGGAGAGACGAAAAACTGCCGGCGGTTTTTGCTTATCATCGTCATCGTCGTCATCGTATCATATTCGGTGGATCCATTTGTTGGGTTTGTCAGGAGAGAGAGAGAGAGAGAGAGGAGGGAGGGAGGAGAGA
>NW_014618865.1:0-288 GCF_000485595.1 Priapulus caudatus | reverse complement strand
ACACTGGTCTTGGTGTGGTTTCAAATGGAGCGCGTTGGAACCTAGGAGAGAAAACATTGCGGGCCATTAGACAGGATACAATTCTTTCAGCATGTCACACGGAATAAATTTTATTTATTTCTTTCTTTATTTCTTTATTTCTTTATTAATTAATTAATTAATTAATTAATTTATTTGTTTAACACATACATACATACATACAACATTCGGCAAATTATATTAAGTTAGTAAGTTATAGTAAGATAAAATAAAGGTGCTTATAAATAAAGTATGTATGTATGTATGTAT
>NW_014618864.1:0-288 GCF_000485595.1 Priapulus caudatus | reverse complement strand
CTGCTTGCGTGTGTCACTGCTTGCGTATGTCACTGCTTGCGTATGTCACTGGTTATGTGTGTCACTGGTTATGTGTGTCACTGCTTGCGTGTGTCACTGTTTGCTGTGTGTCACTGTTTGTTTGTCACGGATTGCGTGCGTGCTGATAGCGTATGTCACTGTTTGTTTGTCACGGATTGCGTGCGTGCTGATAGCGTGTGTCACTGTTTGTTTGTCACGGATTGCGTGCGTGCTGATAGCGTGTGTCACTGTTTGTTTGTCACGGATTGCGTGCGTGCTGATAGCGTG
>NW_014618863.1:0-288 GCF_000485595.1 Priapulus caudatus | reverse complement strand
GGCATTAAAGGGTTTTAATCTCAGGCATAAAATAGAATCGGCCAGGGCGAAGTTAAGAAGAGAAAAGGAACCAGAGTTGATAGAGCGTAAGACTGACTTCAGTGCCTTGTCTTTATCCGGATTAATTCAAGACGGTGTGTTCAGCTCGGATGATCTGGATATGCAAGCACCGTTAATTCGCGTGGGAGGTAAAGGTTCGGCTGATCTTGCTAAAGAAACAGTCAATTACCTGGTAAATGCCAAACTGGTCACCACATCAAAAGGACAGGAAGGAGGCACGGCAGATGA
>NW_014618862.1:0-288 GCF_000485595.1 Priapulus caudatus | reverse complement strand
GACGTCACGTAACGACGCACCGTCACCGCGTAACGCCGCGTAACGACACACCGTCGCCGCGTGACGTCGCGTAACGACGCACCGTCACCGCGTGACGTCGCGTAACGACACACCGTCGCCGCGTGACGCCGCGTAACGACACACCGTCACCGCGTGACGTCGTGTAACGACACACCGTCACCGCGTAACGTCGCGTAACGACACACCGTCGCCGCGTGACGTCGCGTAACGACGCACCGTCACCGCGTAACGACGCACCGTCGCCGCGTAACGACACACCGTCACCGC
>NW_014618861.1:0-288 GCF_000485595.1 Priapulus caudatus | reverse complement strand
AACAGTGATGAGACAGGTAAGAACGCTGTCTGTGTTAGCTAACAGTGATGAGACAGGTAAGAACGCTGTCTGTGTTAGCTAACAGTGATGAGACAGGTAAGAACGCTGACTGTGTTAGCTAACAGTGATGAGACAGGTAAGAACGCTGTCTGTGTTAGCTAACAGTGATGAGACAGGTAAGAACGCTGTCTGTGTTAGCTAACGGTAATGAGACAGGTAAGAACGCTGTCTGTGTTAGCTAACAGTGATGAGACTGGTAAGAACACTGTCTGTGTTAGCTAACAGTGA
>NW_014618860.1:0-288 GCF_000485595.1 Priapulus caudatus | reverse complement strand
CCAGTAAGATTGATGCTGTTGAAGAGAAGCTGACCAGTAAGATTGATGCTGTTGAAGAGAAGCTCACCAGTAAGATCGATGCTGTTGAAGAGAAGCTCACCAGTAAGATCGATGCTGTTGAAGAGAAGCTGACCAGTAAGATCGATGCTGTTGAAGAGAAGCTGACCAGTAAGATCGATGCTGTTGAAGAGAAGCTCACCGGTAAGATTGATGCTGTTGAAGAGAAGCTCACCGGTAAGATCGATGCTGTTGAGGGGACGCTTGGCAATAAACTTGACGGGCTAGCAG
>NW_014618859.1:0-288 GCF_000485595.1 Priapulus caudatus | reverse complement strand
TGCGTGCGTGTGCTGATGTGGGGTGGCACCCGTTGTGACATGCGCACGGACCAGGCGTTGTCAAGGCAACATGCATGGCTGTCCGGCATTTGCAATTACGCGCAGGCATTTGTGCGTCTACACTTTCCATCAGGGATAATTTGGCCGGACGGACGGTGGCTATGGCCAGCAGCAAGGCGGGCTTTCATGCATGGCTTAGAATCAAGCAGTAATCTCTCTCCGCTCTCTGACTCGCGTTTTCTCTTACTCGCTCTCGCTCTCTTTGTCTCCCCCATCTCTCTCTCTCTC
>NW_014618858.1:0-288 GCF_000485595.1 Priapulus caudatus | reverse complement strand
GTACAACATACACGTACCCCTCCATACAGCGTACAACATACACGCACCCCTCCATACAGCGTACAACACACACGCACCCCTCTATAGAATGTACAACACACACGCACCCGTACCCATCTATACAACGTACGACATACACGTACACCTCTATAGAATGTACAACATACACGTACCCCTCTATACAGCGTACAACATACACGTACCCCTCCATACAGCGTACAACATACACGTACCCCTCCATACAGCGTACCACATACACGTACCCCTCCATACAGCGTACCACATACA
>NW_014618857.1:0-288 GCF_000485595.1 Priapulus caudatus | reverse complement strand
CCCTGCATGTGATAGTGATACCAACGAGGTTTGTTTAGGATATATGTAATATTTCCACACAATACTGCATTGTTACAATTAAATTACGATCTGCTGATTCTGCGGAAGCATCACAAATGTAGCAATACAGCGCTCTCTCCTATATCAATATTTTTTCATTCGAACGAACAAACGTTTTTTCCACCTTTAAAAGCTCCGTAGGTTATCTCTTGATTCTTGATATATATATATATATATGTGTGTGTGTGTGTGTGTGTGTGTGTGTGTGTGTGTGTGTGTGTGTGTGTG
>NW_014618856.1:0-288 GCF_000485595.1 Priapulus caudatus | reverse complement strand
GAGAGAGATATACGTACGTGTACGTGGCTAACTGACATTTAGTGTGTATATATAAGTATGTATATATATATATACGTACGTTTGGGTCCAGTGATGTTATCTCGGACGAGTGCACCTAAGATGAGCTAGCTTGTGTGAGACGTCGATCTGCTGATCAGTTTTTGAATCGAGTGTCGTCGTGACGGTGTGTGTTTGTGTATATGTGCGCGCACAGAGAGAGGCGACGATATCAGATATAGTGCAGTCTCAGGAAATCGTAGAAAGAAGGCTCGGGAATATATAGAGAAG
>NW_014618855.1:0-288 GCF_000485595.1 Priapulus caudatus | reverse complement strand
TATATATATATATATATATATATCGCAGAGAATATAACGTTCTACCTTCCTTGCCATTCCAACTATGAGTAATACCATGCGTCGTGTGCTCTCACGCTGGCACGTACGGACGCACCTACGTTATCTACTTAAAAATTGCATAACGTGCCTTACTAGGCCCGCATTTCCCACTCAAGAGTCAGCATATGAAAAATTCTTTCTTTGGATAGCTTTTTCATCTGCTCGGCAGGCTCTCTGGTTGCTCAGGTGATGTTTATGAACGGTATAGGTATGGGGAACCGATCTATA
>NW_014618854.1:0-288 GCF_000485595.1 Priapulus caudatus | reverse complement strand
GCAGAGCCTGAGGGCGTCCATAGCCAGGCATAGGCGGCAGGCCTGAATAAGCATCGACCAGAAATTAAATAAAAATACTCACACTGTTAGTGTTACTGTTAGTGTTACTGCGCACAGGCACTTGACTTGGAACGTCTCAATAAAAAAAGGGTAAATTAACACGAAATGTATTTACTACCACATGTTTCTCTACTCTATTTTGCCTATACATAATTATTGATAATACTATAATCACCTGAGGCTGTAAATGTAAGTACGTGGATATTCGTCCGAGCATCGGGATCGCAC
>NW_014618853.1:0-288 GCF_000485595.1 Priapulus caudatus | reverse complement strand
GTGAAGGGGAAGGGGAAGAGGAAGGAATATCGGTGCGTTTACATTCTCTCCTCTCGGTTGCCTTTGCTGTGTCATCTACTCCCTCCCCGTGGAATTGTCCTGCCAGCGCAATATTAGCAGAGTCGCTGATACTGACACTACCGCGACAAATCACCTCTATTATCATCACGATATGTAGAAAACCGTAGCTAGTGCCAGAACATTAACCGAATTACGCTGTAGTACATGCATGCAATGTCAACATCCGTATGTAGCCGTGCTCGCGCGCGCTTTCTCTCTCTCTCTCTC
>NW_014618852.1:0-288 GCF_000485595.1 Priapulus caudatus | reverse complement strand
TGGTTAGAGGTGGTCAGAGGTAGTCAGAGGTGGTTAGAAGTGGTTAGAGGTGGTTAGAGGTGGTTAGAGGTGGTTAGAAGTGGTCAGAGGTGGTCAGAGGTGGTTAGAGGTGGTTAGAGGTGGTTAGAGGTGATTAGAGGTGGTTAGAGGTGGTTAGAGGTGGTCAGAGGTAGTCAGAGGTGGTTAGAGGTGGTCAGAGGTGGTTAGAGGTGGTTAGAGGTGATTAGAGGTGATTAGAGGTGATTAGAGGTGGTCAGAGGTGATTAGAGGTGGTTAGAGGTGGTTAGA
>NW_014618851.1:0-288 GCF_000485595.1 Priapulus caudatus | reverse complement strand
GCTAGCAGACGCGTGGATATGCTAGCAGACGCATGGATATGCTAGCAGACGCGTGGATATGCTAGCAGACGCGCAGATATGCTAGCAGACGTGCGGTCGCGCTAGCAGACGTGTGGATATGCTAGCAGACGTGCGGTCGCGCTAGCAGACGCGCGGATATGCTAGCAGACGTGCAGATATGCTAGCAGACGCGCGGATATGCTAGCAGACGTGCAGATGTGCTAGCAGACGCGCAGATATGCTAGCAGACGTGCGGATATGCTAGCAGACGTGCGGCTGCGCTAGCAG
>NW_014618850.1:0-288 GCF_000485595.1 Priapulus caudatus | reverse complement strand
CTAGCAAGCTAACAAGTCCCTTAACCAGCCTACAACTTAGAGATGCCTTCGTGGTCTAGTGGTTAGGCCACTTATACTGTCCACTGAAGGCTGTGAGTTCAATCCCCGGCCGGGGCAGTGAATTTTCTCAAGGTGTAAAAACCGGCCTTTCAACATTGGAGAATGTGAATCTCCTGTGGCTCATATGACCACGTCCGAAACCAATTAATTGACCACGTCATTAAGCTTATAACCCATTAACAAGCCTACAGTCCTGCAGGCATGCTAACAAGCCGCTTAACAAGCCTA
>NW_014618849.1:0-288 GCF_000485595.1 Priapulus caudatus | reverse complement strand
ATGTTCTTTTGAAATCAGCAAATAATTTATTCATTATTTTTTGATCAAAATCATCTCCACCTAATTCATTAATTCCTGATGTTGATAAAACTTCAAATGTTCCATTTGCTAAATCTAGGATTGAAACATCAAATGTTCCTCCACCTAAATCGTAAACCAATACTTTTTGTTCTTTATCTTTTTTATCAATACCAAATGCTAAAGCTGCAGCTGTTGGTTCATTAATAATTCTTTCAACTTCTAAACCTGCTATTTTACCTGCATTTTTTGTTGCATTTCTTTGAGCAT
>NW_014618848.1:0-288 GCF_000485595.1 Priapulus caudatus | reverse complement strand
GCAGTAGCACAGCAGCAGCAACAGCAGCGCAGCAGCAGTAGCACAGCAGCAATAATACATACATACAATATACAACAGTAGCAACAATAGTAGCAGGAGCAGCAGCAGCAGGAGCAGTAGGAGCAGTAGTAGCAGCAGCAGCAGCAGCAGGAACAGTAGGAGCCGTGGCAGCAGCAGCAGTAGCAGGAACAGCAGTAGCAACAGCAGCACAATAGCAGCAGCAGTAGCAGTAGCAGCAGCAGCAGTAGTAACAGCAGTAGCAACAGCAGCAACAATAGCAGTAGCAGC
>NW_014618847.1:0-288 GCF_000485595.1 Priapulus caudatus | reverse complement strand
GAATCGGGGTGGGAGGAGGTTGGGCAGCTTCTGTGAATCGGGGAGGGAGGGGGTTGTGCAGGTTCTGTGAATCGGGGTGGGAGGGGGTTGGGCAGCTTCTGTGAATCGGAGTGGGAGGGGGTTGGGCAGTTTCTGTGAATCGGGGAGGGAGGGTGGGCAGCTTGTGCGAATCGGGGTGGGAGGAGGTTGGGCAGCTTCTATGAATCGGGGAGTTGGGGAGAAGGTGAAGGGAGGGGAGAATTAGGAGGAGCAATGCACGCACTTGTTTTGCATTTTCTGTCAGCGAGT
>NW_014618846.1:0-288 GCF_000485595.1 Priapulus caudatus | reverse complement strand
ACACACACACCACGCGCGCGCACGAATCAGCCTAAACGCGTTTGAGGACGCTCGGATGGCGTGCGATTATCGAACTGACGGCTTCACCTTCACGTCACGTCTACTGCTGCGAGATAACGATGTAATGTAAGTGCAGCGCTGATCAAAGACGCTGGCACGGCAATCGAATCGACGAAATCTGTGAATCCCTAACGCTCCATACCAGTGTGTGTGTGGGTGTGGGTGTGTGTGTGTGTGTGTGTGTGTGTGTGTGTGTGTGTGTGTGTGTGTGTGTGTGTGTGTGTGTGT
>NW_014618845.1:0-288 GCF_000485595.1 Priapulus caudatus | reverse complement strand
ACGCGCGTCGGCTGCATCGGCTTCTCCATCAAGACTTTACGATTCACTAAATGCTCCCCCACGGCGTTCAGCGAGAAGTTTGCGCAGCTCGGCGGCGGCTCGGAAGCAGCAGCAGCAAGCAGCGCCCTCTATGCGGTCGCACGCTGTCACGCGATACTAACGACGATTGATCGACTCGTCGGCCGGAGAGAGAGAGGGGGAGGGGGAGGGAGAGCAGGGAGAGAGGGAGAAAGAGAGAGAGGAGGGAGGGGAGAGTGAGTGAGGGAGGAGAGGAGGGAGGGGAGGAGA
>NW_014618844.1:0-288 GCF_000485595.1 Priapulus caudatus | reverse complement strand
GAGAGAGAGAGAGTAGAGAGAGAGAGAGAGAGAGAGAGAACGGTAAAGGGCCAGGACAGACAAACATATGAACCATGTTCTATATAAATCACTTATTGCGAGTAAATACGTATGTATATAAAGCCTGTTTCAGTGTTTGCCTTATTATGACCACTGCTGCAATAGTACGATACATGTTGACACTGAACTAGATCTTTTTAGTTATTCCTCTGACTGTTACTACACTGGATATATATAAGGTCGAAATATATGTAAATAGCACTTTACTATGGGGTCTCGGTATGTACA
>NW_014618843.1:0-288 GCF_000485595.1 Priapulus caudatus | reverse complement strand
GTCCACTCCTATTATGCTCAGGCTGAAAACGCCGCTGATGTCGCCGCCAGCTGCCGTTATGGCGATGTTGAGTTCTGTGCTTCGATCTGGCGCGATAATATCATGGCCACCCAGTTTCATCCCGAAAAGAGCCAGAGCATCGGCCTGCATATTTTTAAGAACTTTGGAGAGCTATAAGTGATTATTCTACCTGCGATTGACCTCAAGGAAGGCCGCTGTGTCCGACTTGAGCAGGGGTTGATGGATAAGGATACGGTTTACAATGACGATCCCGCAGCCCAGGCTCTG
>NW_014618842.1:0-288 GCF_000485595.1 Priapulus caudatus | reverse complement strand
GAGAGAGAGAGAGATTGTATTGGAAGCGGGCGAACGCGATTCTGGAGCCAGTGGTTGTATGTGTGTGTGTGCGTGCGTCCGTGCGCGCGCGTACAAAAGAGGCATACGTGTATGTGTGTGTGTGCACGCGTGTCTCCATGCGTGCGTGTGTGCATACGTGCGTATTTACGCACCGCATTCACGTGCATCGGATTCCTCCTGTGACTTTCACCCGCCTCCGCTCCCCCCTACACCCTACACACGCATTAGTGTGAGACGCGCCCGCCATGCGGCGACACTGTCCCCCTC
>NW_014618841.1:0-288 GCF_000485595.1 Priapulus caudatus | reverse complement strand
GTTCTCCCTCTCTCCCCTCCCTCCCTCCCTCCCCTCTCTCTCTCTATTACTCCTCCCTCATTCCCTCCCTGTCTCCCCGCAGGTTGTTGGACGTACTGCGGGACCTGGGAGCGCGGGACTGGCAGCTAGCCGCGCTCGTCTGCCAGACACTGTGGAATCTGGGAGAGGGCGTCTGCAGCTCCCGTCAGACGTTCGGCCGCGCGGGCGCGCGCGAGCTCACGCACCGCCTCAGCATCTACCTCGGTACGTACGCCAAAGCTGAGAGAGTGTGAGAGGGGAGAGAGAGAG
>NW_014618840.1:0-288 GCF_000485595.1 Priapulus caudatus | reverse complement strand
TGCCTGTGTGTCCTTCTCTATCTCTCGCTCGTTTTCTCTTTCTCTCTCTGTTCGGCATCCAACCTTCCGCCACTCGTGACGTCACAGGACCTTCCCTCTCCCCATACGCGCTCTCCTCTCCCTGTCTCCACGATCCCCCTTCCTTCGAAATAACGCGTGCCTGCCTCCTCCCTCATCCTCCATCCTCCATCCTCCATCCTCCATCTTCCATCCCTCATCCTCCATCCTCCACCCTCCATCCTCAATCCTCCATCCTCCATCCTTCCATCCTCCATCCTCCATCCTCCA
>NW_014618839.1:0-288 GCF_000485595.1 Priapulus caudatus | reverse complement strand
ACACACACACACACACACACACACACACACACACACACACACACACACACACACACACACACACACGCACACACACACCCGTCACTACGCGCAACCACCAACGTACGAACAAATATGTGCGTTCACACTTCACTATACGTGTTATGTTCGAAGCCTTCTCCCGGGCGCGTTCACTCACTGGCAACCTTTGCCAGGACCATGCTGCCCGCTATCCCCTCCCCCCCCCCGATGTCTCCTCGTTGACACGGCTTGACTGTTGACTCAGCACGCTATGAGCATACAGGGTGG
>NW_014618838.1:0-288 GCF_000485595.1 Priapulus caudatus | reverse complement strand
GCTCTCTCTCTCTCTCCCTCTCTCTCTCTTTCTCTCTCTTTCCCCCCACTCTCTAGCTATCTCTGTCCCTCTCCTCTCTCCCCATTAGACTTAATGGCCTCAGGTAATGACGTGCCAGTGTTAACAAACGCATACATCACCAATGTGTACACGGATAATGTGATGTATTTATGTGATAGAGAAGATGGGAGAGAGACAGCCAGAGGGAGAGAGGGGAGAGAGACAGCCAGAGGGAGAGATCGGAGAGAGACAGCCAGAGGGAGAGAGGATAGAGAGTAAGCCAGAGGG
>NW_014618837.1:0-288 GCF_000485595.1 Priapulus caudatus | reverse complement strand
GTTTTAGCCGCATTGATTATTTGCGTGGTAGAGCCAACGACATCCGCCATGGCAATAATTTCCTCGGGTGACTCAGGGTGCACCAGCACAGCGGCATCAGGATATTTCTCAATAAGTTCACCCAAGGAGCGATTTTTAAATTCATTGTGCACGATACAACTACCCTGCCAGCGAACCATTTCAACACCCGTGACTTTTTCGATGTAATGACCGAGATGTTTATCCGGCGCCCAGAGCACTTTCTTACCCTGTTCTCCGAGCCATTTAACTAAATTCACCGCGATACTG
>NW_014618836.1:0-288 GCF_000485595.1 Priapulus caudatus | reverse complement strand
TGGGATATCCCCAAAATCCATAATGACGGCTCTTCACGACAATGTGCTCATATCACCGTCATCATCGGCTCCGAGGGTCACATCATCACCAATCAGCATGTTATCAATGGCGCCGATGAGATTTTAGTATCACTGCCGGATGGCCGAGGTAGTCAAGCAGTATTAATCGGCGAGGATCGTGATACCGATATTGCCATATTACAAATTCCTATCAGCGGTCTGACCGGCATCAAAGTAGCCGAACAATTGGAGCCTAGTGTCGGCGACGTCGTGCTCGCTATCGGGAAT
>NW_014618835.1:0-288 GCF_000485595.1 Priapulus caudatus | reverse complement strand
CCGCATCACGAGCGCAAGGCGCGTCATCGATGCGGACAGCGGCACGCACAAGCTCGAACTCGTGCGCTACTACGAGCGCGCCGCGCGCTGGATCCTGCCGCATTTGCGCGATCGCCCCGTGTCGCTCGTGCGCGCACCGCGTGGCTTGAGCGGCGAGATGTTCTTTCAGCGCCACCGCGCTCGCGCGCAACTACCCGAACTCACCGAGCACGAAGGGCTCGACCCGGGCCATCCGCCGCTGCTCACGATCGATACGGCGAGAGCGCTGGTGAGCGCGGCGCAGATGGA
>NW_014618834.1:0-288 GCF_000485595.1 Priapulus caudatus | reverse complement strand
GGGTTAGGGTTAGGGTTAGGGTAAGGGTTAGGGTTAGGGTAAGGGTAAGGGTTAGGGTTAGGGTAAGGGTGATGCTGCTGTAGATGCTAAGCTTCATCTACACAGACAAGGGTTAGGGTTAGGGTTAGGGTTAGGGTTAGGGTAAGGGTAAGGGTTAGGGTTAGGGTAAGGGTGATGCTGCTGTAGATGCTAAGCTTCATCTACACAGACAAGGGTTAGGGTTAGGGTTAGGGTTATGGTTAGGGTTATGGGTTAGGGTTAGGGTAAGGGTTAGGGTTAGGGTTAGGC
>NW_014618832.1:0-288 GCF_000485595.1 Priapulus caudatus | reverse complement strand
AGTTACAACAGCAGTTACAACAGCAGTTACAACAACAACATCAGTTACAGCAGCAGTACCGGCAGCAGTAGCATCAGTAACATCAGCAGTAGCAGCAGCAGCAGTTACAACAGCAGTTACAACAACAACATCAGTTACAGCAGCAGTTACAGCAACAGCATCAGTTACAGCAGCAGTACCAGCAGCAGTTACAACAGCAGTTACAACAACAACATCAGTTACAGCAGCAGTTACAGCAACAGCATCAGTTACAGCAGCAGTACCAGCAGCAGTTACAACAGCAGTTAC
>NW_014618831.1:0-288 GCF_000485595.1 Priapulus caudatus | reverse complement strand
GCGCACGTACGCACGCATCCACACTCACCTATGCACACACACGTGCAGACAAGTGTCTACATACATACACGTACACGCACTCACGCTCGCGCACAACACGTACACACGCACGCACGCGCACAACATGTACACAAGCACACACGTGCGCATTTATGCTGTCTAACATAGAACATGCGACCCTAACCCGTGTGATACATGCAAAAAACAATTTGCCAGATAACGAATCAATATAGAGAAAGATGAAGCAGCAATACTGCTTAAAAAGAGCGTGAAAGCAATGTGTATGCT
>NW_014618830.1:0-288 GCF_000485595.1 Priapulus caudatus | reverse complement strand
GTCATATCATATCGCATCTTTCTGCCAACACCCAGTACCCTCATGCACAGGCCTGCAGTGAGTAACGTTGTATGTGGCGCTAGTGTAGTTTGTACATGTGACAGTAGGGGCACTAGCGTAGTTTGTGACAGTAGGGGACGCTATCAGTACAGCCTTGAAGACTTCCTCTCCCTGCTCATCGCACAGACCTGCAGTAAGTAACGTAGTAGCGTCCGCTAGACATCGGCACGACTGAGACGTGGGTAAGGAGGAGGGGGAGGGGGAGAGTAGGGGTATGTGTCTGTGTGT
>NW_014618829.1:0-288 GCF_000485595.1 Priapulus caudatus | reverse complement strand
AGAGAGAAGGCATGGCATATATGTATACATCAAGAAGAGAGAAGGCATGGCGTATATGTAGACCTCAAGAAGAAAGAAGGCATGGCATATATGTAACCCTTAAGAAGAGAGAAGGTATGGCATATATGTAGAGCTCACGAAGAGAGAAGGCATGGCATATATGTAGACATCAAGAAGAGAGAAGGCATGGCGAACATGTAGACTTCAAGAATAGAGAAGGTATGACGTATATGTAGACCTCTAGAAGAGAGAAGGCATGGCATATATGTAGACATCAAGAAGAGAGAC
>NW_014618828.1:0-288 GCF_000485595.1 Priapulus caudatus | reverse complement strand
TACTTGCTACGGCGTGGACTGTTATATGTGTCTGTGATGTTACAGGTACTTGCTACGGCGTGGACTGTTATATGTGTCTGTGATGTCACAGATACTTGCTGCAGCGTGAACTGTTATATGTGTCTGTGATGTTACAGGTACTTGCTACGGCGTGGACTGTTATATGTGTCTGTGATGTTACAGATACTTGCTGCAGCGTGGACTGTTATATGTGTGCCTGTGATGTTACAGATACTTGCTGCAGTGTGGACTGTTATATGTGTCTGACACTGTCTGTGATGTTACAGG
>NW_014618827.1:0-288 GCF_000485595.1 Priapulus caudatus | reverse complement strand
CAATAGGCTACGGCATCTGGGATGTGTTTTTGGTTATATTTGGTAGCTACGCGCTCATTCACTTACTTCGAGTCTATCTCAAGCGAGGAGAAACAGATATTTACTGGATGATTGTGGGTGGATTACCGATTCTGGTATTCGGCCTTCACGACATACTGGTTCTCAATCACCTGATTGACCAACAACAGGGACTAATTGTCCAGTATAGCGTGGTACCTGCGGTCATCCTGTTTAGCTGGTTCCTGGTGAGACGTTTTGTCGAATCGATTAACCGTGCCGAAAACCTCG
>NW_014618826.1:0-288 GCF_000485595.1 Priapulus caudatus | reverse complement strand
CACACGCGCACGCACGCGCACGCGTACCCACGAGCAGATGCACACACACGCGCACGCACGCGTACGCGTACCAACGAGCAGATGCACACGCACGCACGCACGCGTACGTACTGGGCAGGCACACGCACGCACGCACGCGTACCCTCGAGCAGATGCACACACACACACACGCGCGTACCCACGAGCAGATGCACACACACACGCGCACGCACGCGTACCCACGAGCAGATGCACACACGCACGCACGCACGCACGCACGCATACCCACGAGCAGATGCACACACACGC
>NW_014618825.1:0-288 GCF_000485595.1 Priapulus caudatus | reverse complement strand
TTCGATGAAGCGCCGTGCACGCCCGATTGTGTGCGCGAGGTTTGCCGGGAAGGGCAGCCTGGAGTCTTGCGGAGTCATTTGATCACTCCCAGTTGAACTGCGGTGAATACGCCGGACGCAATCATCGCGACGAGGTTGGCCGACAGGTCGAAGGCGTCGGTCTCCTCGAAGGCTGCCTGTGCGGCGGCGCCGAGTGGCACGCCTTCAATCAGCGCGGCAAGAAACGCGGCACCGCCTGCTGGCAGCCGCGAGACGATCACATCGCCGTCCGGCCGCGTAACAAGCGCG
>NW_014618824.1:0-288 GCF_000485595.1 Priapulus caudatus | reverse complement strand
CAGCACCTCTCTCACCTCTACGATCATCTCTCTCACCTGTACCAGCATCTCTCTCATCTCTATGATCATCTCTCACACCTGTACAGTATCTCGTTCACCTGTACCAGCATCTCTCTCATCTCTACGATCATCTCTCTCACCTGTACCAGCATCTCTCTCACCTGTACCAGCATCTCTCTCATCTCTACGATCATCTCTCTCACCTGTACCAGCATCTCTCTCATCTCTACGATCATCTCTCTCATCTCTACGATCATCTCTCTCACCTGTACCAGCATCTCTCTCATC
>NW_014618823.1:0-288 GCF_000485595.1 Priapulus caudatus | reverse complement strand
ACCTGTAATCTCTACACTCACCTGTAATCTCTGCTGAACTCACCTGTAATCTCTGCTGAACTCACCTGTAATCTCTGCTGAACTCACCTGTAATCTTAGCTGAACTTACCTGTAATCTCTGCTGAACTCGCCTGTAATATCTGCTGAACTTACCTGTAATCTCTGTTGAACTCGCCTGTAATATCTGCTGAACTCGCCTGTAATATCTGCTGAACTCACCTGTAATCTCTGCACTCACCTGTAATATCTGCTGAACTCACCTGTAATCTCTGCACTCACCTGTAATCT
>NW_014618822.1:0-288 GCF_000485595.1 Priapulus caudatus | reverse complement strand
ATCCAACCCGCAACCCCTTCACCCCATCCTCCCTACCCTCCTCCACCCCACCTCCGTCCACCAAACCCCTCAACCTCTTCACCCATCCTACCACCCCACCCCTCCTCCACCCCCTCCTCCACCCCACCTCCCTCCACCAAACCCTTCAACCTCTTCACCCATCTACCACCCCACCCCCTTCTCCACTCCCTCCTCCACCCCAGTGTGTCTGTGCTCGCTGACAAGATCGTATTCCCTATTCGCAGGTGCTTCAGGGTCTGGACTACCTGCATCGTAAGTGCTCGATCA
>NW_014618821.1:0-288 GCF_000485595.1 Priapulus caudatus | reverse complement strand
GTGTGTGTGTGTGTTGTGTGTGTGTGTAGTATGTGTGTGTGTGTGTGTGTGTGTGTGTGTGTGTGTGTGTGTGTGTGTTGCGTCTGTATGTATATGTGCGTGCGTGTATGTGTGTGTATGTATGTGTGTATGCATGTGTGTGTGTGGGGAGGAGGGTCTGTCTGTATGTGTGTGTGTGTGTGTGTGTGTGTGTGTGTGTGTGTGTGTGTACGTACGTGCGTGCGTTGTTTGTGTGTGTGCGTGTGGGGGCGCCAGATGGCGGCCGTGACTCAGCGGTAACTTATATAT
>NW_014618820.1:0-288 GCF_000485595.1 Priapulus caudatus | reverse complement strand
TGTGTGTGCGCGCGTGCGTGTCAGTGTGTGTTGGGGGTTGTATGCACGTGTGCGCGCGCGTGTGTGTGTGTGTGTGTGGTGCGTGCGTGCGTGCGTGCGTGCGTGCGTGCATGTGTGTGCGCGCTTGCGTGCGTGCGTGCGTGCGTGCGTGCATGCGTGTCTGCGTGTCTGCGTGTGTTAGGGGTTGTATGTACGTGTGTACGCGCGCGTGCGGGTGTCTTTGTGTGTTAGGAGTTGTATATACGCGTGTGTTTATGTGTATGTGTGTGTGTGTGTGTGTGTGTATGT
>NW_014618819.1:0-288 GCF_000485595.1 Priapulus caudatus | reverse complement strand
CGTGAGAGAGGAGAGGGTAGTGCGTGTTGTAGGGCGTGGGTAGGCTGCCACCTATAACGTGAGAGAGGAGAGGGTAGTGTGTGTTGTAGGGCTGCCACCTATAACGTGAGAGAGGAGAGGGTAGTGTGTGTTGTAGGGCGTGGGTAGGCAGCCACCTATAACGTGAGAGAGGAGAGGGTAGTGTGTGTTGTAGGGCGTGGGTAGGCTGCCACCTATAACGTGAGAGAGGAGAGGGTAGTGTGTGTTGTAGGGCGTGGGTAGGCTGCCACCTATAACGTGAGAGAGGAG
>NW_014618818.1:0-288 GCF_000485595.1 Priapulus caudatus | reverse complement strand
GTTGCTGATTACGGTATTGTCGCTGATTTATTTGACGCCTTACCTGAATTTGAAAGTAAATTATAAAAAGTAAGCCGGTCATTAGACCGTCTATTGCTATAATAAAACCACTCTTAGCAGTGGTTTTTTTATGTTTAGGATGAACGGTATGTCGTGGTGCCATGGATGGCAAGAAACGTGCATCCTGAATTCAGCATATAAAATTTACTACGCTTAACCTTAAAATTAAAAATTACTCAAAAGGTAATCGTTTCGATGAAAGAAAAACTTTCTAGCCTTGCAGATCTT
>NW_014618817.1:0-288 GCF_000485595.1 Priapulus caudatus | reverse complement strand
CAGGGTTGTGATAATCAATTGGCTAGCAGTCCAATAGGCAATGGTCTCAGTGATGCGGGGGTATTTTCACAGGTAGCCATCTCCAACAATGCCGCCGCAGGCAATCTTTCCGGTAATATTGATCCAATCCCAGAGCTACAAACCCTGTTCAATAATTTCACCGCGCAATATGTCATCCCGGTCGGCGATGACGAGGAAGACGAAAAAAATAGTCTAGTCTGTCGCTAGCTTAATTTCTGGTATTGGCTCGCAGTGACTCGATAGTCACCGTCGGCGTGAGTAAATTTG
>NW_014618816.1:0-288 GCF_000485595.1 Priapulus caudatus | reverse complement strand
GCTCTCTATCTCTATTTCTCTTTCTCTCGGGGAAGGAGGGGGGGGGGGCTGCTACCTGAATTATATCGACACGATATTCCGGCACGAAATAAAATAAAGCTGCGTGGAATAAGACCCGCGTTTTAGAAATGCTTTTTATGGTAATCGGTTTACAACGGGTTTATGGTTTTCGACATCGCGATGCATTGATTATGGCATTAGCGTAGACAATTACGCGAAAAACCAACACATTCATCTGTCTCCGGTCAATAGAACAACTACTCTCTCTCTCTCTCTCTCTCTCGCTCT
>NW_014618815.1:0-288 GCF_000485595.1 Priapulus caudatus | reverse complement strand
AATAAAATCTCCTGTTTCACAGATAGGTCCCACCACATCATATTCTTGCGTAGCAAGCGGGTCTTTTTGCCTCACCGGAATAATGGCTTGCCACGCTTGATACAGAGCGGGACGAATTAAATCATTCATTGCAGTATCCACAATCGCAAAATTTTTCTCGTCACTGTGTTTCAGGTACTCCAGTCGCGTCACTAAAATCGCAGCATTGGCTGCAATCGCCCTACCGGGTTCAATCAATACTTCGTAATTCTTTAGCTTTTCATTGGTAAATAGTTTTTTGGTATAGTC
>NW_014618814.1:0-288 GCF_000485595.1 Priapulus caudatus | reverse complement strand
GACGTGCGTACGTGCGTGCGTGTAGGCGTGCGTGCGGGCGCGTGTGTAGGCGTACGTGCGTGCGCGTGAGTAGGCGTGCGTACGTGCGCACGTGTAGGCGTGCGTGCGTGTGCGTGTGTAGGCGTGCGTGCGTGCGCGTGTGTAGGCGTGCGTGCGTGCGTGCGTGTAGGCGTGCGTGCGTGCGCGTGTGTAGGCGTGTGTGCGTGCGCGTGTGTAGGCGTGCGTGCATGCGCGTGTGTAGGCGTGCGTGCATGCGCTTGTGTAGGCGTGCGTGCGTGCGCGTGTGTA
>NW_014618813.1:0-288 GCF_000485595.1 Priapulus caudatus | reverse complement strand
ACACCCTGCACACACACCCGCACCCCGGCCACCCTGTACACACACCCACACCCCTGCCACCATGCACACACATACACACCCACACCTGACACCCTGCACACACAACACACCCCTGCCATCATGCACACACACCCACACCCCTGCCACCATGCACACACACCCACACCCCTGCCACCCTGCACACACACACCCACACCCACACCCCTGCCACCATGCACACACACACACACCCACACCCCTGCCACCCTGCACACACACACACACACCCCTGCCACCCTGCACACACAC
>NW_014618812.1:0-288 GCF_000485595.1 Priapulus caudatus | reverse complement strand
CCTGCCTGCGTATGAATGCCGTGTACGCCTAGAGCCGATGAGTGAATGCATATTTATATAGAACCTTATACATACGTACGCGCATAATGCACTCTCGTGGTCCCGAACCCTCATTGAAATGCGAATTGACGATTTTCCTCTTTGCGAAGCGATTGTGGGATACCGTGTAGAGAGACCTTGGGTGTGGAAGCTGCGTACTGGCTATAGTCGGAACGGAAGTATTATTGTGTGCTTGTGTGTGTGAGGGTGTGGGTGTGTGCTTGTGTGTGTGGGGGTGTGGGTGTGTGT
>NW_014618811.1:0-288 GCF_000485595.1 Priapulus caudatus | reverse complement strand
CTCTCTCTCTCTCTCTCTCTCTCTCTCTTCTCTCTCTGTGTCTCTTATTCTCTCTTCTTCTCTCTCTCTCTCTCTCCTCCGCTCTCCTTCTCCCCAGCTCCTTCTCTTCCCCTCCCTCCCCCAGCTTCCTTCCTCTCCCCAGCCCTTCTCCCCCCTCTCCCCCCTCTCCCCCCAGCTCCCACACTACGGCCCTACACAGCCTTAATCGCCTCAGCCAGGTAACAATGAATACATCTCACCCCTCGCCCTGGCCGCGTATATTTATATATACCATAAGCTGCGCTTTCA
>NW_014618810.1:0-288 GCF_000485595.1 Priapulus caudatus | reverse complement strand
TCTCTCTCTCTCTCTCTCTCTCTCTCTCTCTCTCTCTCTCTCTCTCTCTCTCTCTCTCTCTCTCCTCTCTCTCTCTCTGTCTCTATCTCTTCCCCTCTCTCTCTCCGTCTCTCGCGCTCTCCTTTCTGTAACTTTCTTTTTCTCTCTCTCTCTCTCTGTCTTTCTCTCTGTCTCTCTCTCCCTTTCTCCCCCTCTCTGTCTTTCTCGATGCCTCTGTCTCTCTGTTTCTCTGTCTCTTCCCCCTTCTCTCACTATGTGCCTCTCGCTCTCTCTCTCTCTCTCTCTCTC
>NW_014618809.1:0-288 GCF_000485595.1 Priapulus caudatus | reverse complement strand
GTCCAGCTCTTTCTGCTTAGGCCTAGTGGTTTTGATATTGTCCACTTCCTGTTTGAGCGCCTGCTCTAATGCCTTCATATCTACACCATCTGCCGGTACCGCAGATAGATTAAACAAACCTTCATGCAGTGAATGCATGCTATAACTCGCGCCAGCACTCGTCGCTATCTGCTGCCCCCTGACAAGGGATCGACTGAAACGCGCACTGCCGCCGCCATCCAGCACACCCGCCAGGACCTCAAGTGCATAAATATCAGACTCCTCGATACTGGTAGATAGCACCGGCAC
>NW_014618808.1:0-288 GCF_000485595.1 Priapulus caudatus | reverse complement strand
GTGTGTGTGTGTGTGTGTGTGTGTGTGTGTGTGTGTGTGTGCATACGTGCGTGCTCGCATGTGTGTGTGTGTGTGTGTGTGCATACGTGCGTGCTCGCGTGCGTGTGTGAATTTATGTGTATACGCTCGCTCCGCAACTCGCTGTCGCCTGCGCTATATGCTTCGGTGCTGTGCCCGCCCTGACTTATTGTTGGTTCGAGGCAAGATGACAATCATAAAACGCTATCCCTGACGTCCACGTGTCATTTTTGCGCATGCGGTGGAGGCGGAGCTGGAGGGTGGAGGCGG
>NW_014618807.1:0-288 GCF_000485595.1 Priapulus caudatus | reverse complement strand
TCTATACTCCACCTGTACTACACCTGTAACACACCTATACTACACCTATACTACACCTGTAATACACCTGTAACACATCTATACTACACCTATACTACACCTGTAATACACCTATACTCCACCTGTAATACACCTGTAACACATCTATACTACACCTGTACTACACCTGTAACACACCTATACTCCACCTGTAATACACCTGTAACACATCTATACTACACCTTATACTACACCTGTAATACACCTGTAACACATCTATACTACACCTGTACTACACCTGTAACACAA
>NW_014618806.1:0-288 GCF_000485595.1 Priapulus caudatus | reverse complement strand
GGCTTAAGGAGAAGTATCATGGCTTGGACGAATAAAGTTTTACGTGTCAACTTAACAGAAGGCACTTTAAGTTACGAACCACTCAATATGGAGTGGGTAAAAGATTACCTTGGTCAACGAGGACTGGGAACTCGCTATCTGGTTGAAGAAGTTGACCCAAAAGTGGATGCACTATCACCAGAAAATAAAATGATTTTTGCAACGGGTCCGTTAACCGGAACTTCAGCATCAACCAGCGCTCGCTACTCAGTGATCACCAAAAGCCCTTTAACAGGCGCTATCGCTTGC
>NW_014618805.1:0-288 GCF_000485595.1 Priapulus caudatus | reverse complement strand
GCAGGATGATAACGATCCACACATGTACTGAGTAAATGTGTTGCCGTGGTACAGATCGGTCGATTTTCTTATTTCCAGTTCATGGGTATGACCACAGAAAACATGTTCAATATTGTGCTCTCTGACAAAATCAAGGAGGCGCAAGGGGTTATGAAGCGGGTGAGCGTCGGTTCCAAGGATTGAATAATGAACCAGTAGTACTGCTTTTTCATAGGTCGATTCCTTCAGCACCGCTGAAACTGCGCGCAATATCTCCTCATCAACATAGCCGTCGTCACTATACAATTG
>NW_014618804.1:0-288 GCF_000485595.1 Priapulus caudatus | reverse complement strand
GAGAGAGAGAGAGAGGAGTAGCTTTGCTTTAGAAAGCGCCTGGTGTATTTCTGTTATTATTCTAGGGTGGGGGGGGTAATTGTCAGAGACAATACCAATTATTTGTAACTATCATAAGTATTAAATGTCACAACACGTGCACTGCACTTCACTTCGAAAGTTGTGACAGTTTAAACTTACGATGCCATAACTAATTATGATGTTATTGCCTGAAAACGGGCCACAGAATAATAACAAAAAATGCACCATACATGCAAAACTATTCATCTTTCTCTCTCTCTCTCTCTC
>NW_014618803.1:0-288 GCF_000485595.1 Priapulus caudatus | reverse complement strand
GCAGCGGATAGCAGCAGCAATAGCAGCAGCAGCAGCAGTAGCAGCAGCAGCAGCAATAGCAATAGCAGCAGCAGCAGTAGCAGCAGTAGCAGCAGTAGCAGCAGCAGCAGCGGCAGCGGTAGCGGTAGCGGTAAGCAGTAGCAGCAGCAGCAGCAGTAGCAGCAGCAGCGGATAGCAGCAATAGCAGCGGATAGCAGCAGCAATAGCACCACCACCACCAGCAGCAGCAGTAGCAGTAGTAGCAGCAGCAGCAGTAGCACCACCACCACCAGCAGCAGCAGTAGCAGT
>NW_014618802.1:0-288 GCF_000485595.1 Priapulus caudatus | reverse complement strand
TGGTTTAGATTTATCACCGGTTAGTGAGCTACTTGTCGAAGAATCTATCTGTGGTTGGAAAGAATACGAGATGGAAGTGGTGCGCGACAAAAATGATAATTGCATCATTATTTGTTCGATAGAAAATCTCGATCCAATGGGAATCCACACTGGCGACTCTATTACGGTAGCGCCAGCGCAAACACTAACGGATAAAGAATATCAGCTAATGCGCGATGCCTCTATTGCTGTGCTGCGTAAAATTGGTGTTGAAACGGGCGGTTCTAACGTACAGTTTTCAGTAAACCC
>NW_014618801.1:0-288 GCF_000485595.1 Priapulus caudatus | reverse complement strand
CATTTTATAATCGCACTATATTTGAGACTGCATTTCAGTACACTGCTCGGTCACTCACAATCGCTCCACCACAAAAACACATGTACTTGTGAATGCCTGGCAAAGGCTGCATATAAAGGTGAACATTAGACGTGGCCAAACAGCTGGATAGGTGTGTTTAGGGAGTAGCACCCATAGTGCAGACAGACACACAACGCACGCACGCACACACGCACGCACGCACGTACATACACACGCACACGGAAAAGATTTCAAAATCAATGCCAACATTTTCTAGGGTCTAGGGCA
>NW_014618800.1:0-288 GCF_000485595.1 Priapulus caudatus | reverse complement strand
TCTCTTCTCTCTCTCTCTCTTTCTCTCTCTTCTCTCTTCTTTCTCTCTCTCTTCTTCTATATCTCACTCTCTTTCTTTCTCTCTCTCTCTCACTTTCTCTCACTCACTCTCACTCTCTCTCTCACTCTCTCTCTCACTCTCTCTCACTTTATCTCACTTTCTCTCACTTTCTCTCACTCTCTCTCTTTCTCACTTTCTCTCTCTCACTCTCTTTATTTCTCTATCTCTCTCTTTCTCTCTCTCTTTCTCATGATCACTCTCTTTCTCTCTTTCTCTCTCTCTTTCTTT
>NW_014618799.1:0-288 GCF_000485595.1 Priapulus caudatus | reverse complement strand
ACCTCGATCGCCGAGGCATCATATTTACTCATAGGGAAAACCTGAATGTAAGAATTTCACAGTGAAAGCAACGCTCATCTGCACATTATAATTGTGAGTGTAAATATACCGACTGTTTGCTCTTACATCTACCTCTTATTCGCTTTATCCTACACCTATGTCTACCGAACCCAGCCTACAAGCAACCGATCCCTACACCAACGCCACCGTTTCGGCTTCTGCCGGTTGCGGCA
Organism: Priapulus caudatus; assembly: GCF_000485595.1. Classification (NCBI taxonomy): domain Eukaryota; kingdom Metazoa; phylum Priapulida; class Priapulimorpha; order Priapulimorphida; family Priapulidae; genus Priapulus; species Priapulus caudatus. The sequence goes on along the minus strand of NW_014618799.1, from coordinate 55 downwards.
AAACATGGCTGTTAGTGACTCGAATCATCCGCCTGTTACTCGAAGGTGCAGAGCC
>NW_014618798.1:0-288 GCF_000485595.1 Priapulus caudatus | reverse complement strand
ACACACACACACATACGCAAGAACGCACGCACACACGCATGTACGGACGCACGCACGCACGCACACACACACACACACGCAAGAACGCACGCACGCACGCACGCACGCATGCGTCAACGTTGTAGCCGGCCAGGGTGCGTCATAGGTATAAACCCATTCACTAGGGGAGGGGAGGGAGGGCGGCGGTAGGACTGAAGGGAATAATGAGGGAGTGGTGGAGGTCGGGAGGAACTGTTATCGTGACTGCCACTCATACTTACATCAATATATATATATATATATATATAT
>NW_014618797.1:0-288 GCF_000485595.1 Priapulus caudatus | reverse complement strand
CCTTCTTCTCCCCTCCTCTCTTCTCCCTCCTCTCTCTCTCTCTTGCGCTCTCAGTTTCATAATGGCGTAGTCAAACAGCTCTTTACTCCCCGCTACGTGAATGAAGCGCTTGCCCCAGATATTTTCGCGTGCCGATAAAAAGGGAGCGCGTAACGTCGGAGAAAGCTAGCGTACTACGTGTGTGTGTGTGTGTGTGTGTGCTGCAAGCTTCAGTATATAAAAACTGGGTGGCTCTTGCTCAATTTTTGAGTACTCCTCGTGTTTTTGTCGCTCGTGTTTTTCATGCTT
>NW_014618796.1:0-288 GCF_000485595.1 Priapulus caudatus | reverse complement strand
CCATCGTCGTCTTCCGGGCCTTCAAGATAGGGTGGCAGAATCATCAGCGCATCGGCACCGAGGCCTTCAGAATGCTGTGAGCGTGCGATAACTTCATCGACATTCAGCGCCGAAGTTTGACAAATTAGATTGCAGCGACCATCAACACGTTTGGCACCGATTTCGTAAAGCTTATTGCATTCTGCCTGCGTCAAATATGGATGTTGGCCCGTACCCGAACCGAGTACCAGGCCCTGGACACCAGCATCGATGTAAATGTCTATGAGTTCTTCCCAACGAGAATAGTCA
>NW_014618795.1:0-288 GCF_000485595.1 Priapulus caudatus | reverse complement strand
AATTGCTCTGCCTCTGCGTGTGTGTGAGAATTGTTCTGCCTCTGCGTGTGTGTGAGAATTGTTCTGCCTCTGCGTGTGTGTGAGAATTGTTCTGCCGCCGCGTGTGTGTGAGAATTGCTCTGCCACTGCGTGTGTGCGAGAATTGCTCTGCCTCTGCGTGTGTGTGAGAATTGCTCTGCCTCTGCGTGTGTGTGAGAATTGTCCTGCCTCTGCGTGTGTGTGAGAATTGTTCTGCCTCTGCGTGTGTGTGATAATTGTTCTGCCTCTGCGTGTGTGTGAGAATTGTTC
>NW_014618794.1:0-288 GCF_000485595.1 Priapulus caudatus | reverse complement strand
GGCGCACCGAACCGTAGATATTAATGCGTTGGCAGTCTATATCGACAATAAAGAACTGGTGCAAATTCTGCGTAAGGCGACAGCGGATAAGCGCAGTGGACGTTATGCTTCTGCAAAAGACTTCCAGCACGATTTAGGCAGCTGGTTGGACGAAAAACCGATTAATGCAGCACAGGGTGGCTTGGTCTATTTCTATAGTAAATTTATTTATCGCTATCGCCATTTCCTCTTTGTTATTTTAATTTTTACGCTACTCGCCATGACGATGGGACAAATAGTAGGACAACA
>NW_014618793.1:0-288 GCF_000485595.1 Priapulus caudatus | reverse complement strand
TTGTCCTTTGGTTGAGCCGTCTCGAATCTGTGACTGAACTCGTCGCTCATGATAGCCAGCATGATACAGCGCACCGTGGTCCGATCACTGAGCCACTTCTGGTAAGTGTCTCTGATTGTTCCATGTGCATTGACAGCTGGCTCCTCAGGTGCAGGATCTATTATCACATATAGGATCCGTTCATGCTTCAGGACTATCTTCAACTTTCGGTACCAGCTATCGAAGTTGGGTCCCACCAACTTATCATTGTCCAACAATGATCGGAGCGATAGGGAAGTGGCCATATTT
>NW_014618792.1:0-288 GCF_000485595.1 Priapulus caudatus | reverse complement strand
TAATCAGACAGCTGACAGACGATTATTCCGATGCTGTGCTGGAGCAGTTAATCCGTGCGAGCGGCAAAGCCGAAACTCGCCATTTGAACGCCTAATTGGAAGTGTGAATTGTATAAGATACGTCAATGGTGTGTGAGTAATTCGAGAATGCTCGAATCTTTTTATCGCGTATTCGAACCGGCCTATGTTTTCCTGCATCCGCTATGGAACCAATAGGTACTCAACGATGCGCTAGTTGCCGGTATGACCATCGTCGGCATCGACTTCCGTGACGGCATTCTATTTGTT
>NW_014618791.1:0-288 GCF_000485595.1 Priapulus caudatus | reverse complement strand
ACACACACACACACATACACACACACACGTGCACATGCACATATACACACATACGCGCGTGCGCGCGCATGCACACACACACCCTGCACACCCATACGTGCGCATGCACATACACATACACGCGCGTGCGCATGCACATACACACACGCGCGCGCATTATAAGGACACACACACTAACCAAGAAAACAGACGAAGAAACAAACAACACATGCACATGCACACACACACACACACACACACACACACACACACACACACACACACACACACACACACACACACACACAC
>NW_014618790.1:0-288 GCF_000485595.1 Priapulus caudatus | reverse complement strand
TAGGCTATAGGTGGGCTACTAGCTACTAGCTATAGCCACCTATAGATGTAGCTAAGCTATAGGTGGCTATAGGTAGTAGCTAGTAGAAGTAGCTAGGCTATAGGTGGCTATAGGTAAGCTATAGCTAGTATGCTAGTAGCTAGTAGAAGTAGCTAGGCTATAGGTGGCTATAGCTAGTAGCTAGTAGATGTAGCTAGGCTATAGGTGGCTATAGGTGGCTATAGCTAGTAGCTATGGCTAGTAGATGTAGCTAGGCTATAGGTGGCTATAGCTAGTAGCTAGTAGAAG
>NW_014618789.1:0-288 GCF_000485595.1 Priapulus caudatus | reverse complement strand
ACTTACTCCTGCATCCTACACTTACTCCTCCATCATACACTTACTCCTGCATCCTACACTTACTCCTGCATCCTACACTTACTCCTCCATCATACACTTACTCCTGCATCCTACACCTACTCCTGCATCCTACACTTACTCCTGCATCCTACACCTACTCCTGCATCCTACACCTACTGCTGCATTCTACACCTACCGCATCCTACACTTATTCCTGCATTCTACAAGTCTTACTCCTGCATCCTACACTTACTCCTGCATCCTACTCTTACTCCTGCATCCTACACT
>NW_014618788.1:0-288 GCF_000485595.1 Priapulus caudatus | reverse complement strand
ACGCATGCACGCACGCACGCACGCACACGAACACATGCACACAAACACATACGCACACAAACTCTCTCTCTCTCGACTTTCAACCAGTTAGAATTTGTGTCTGATTGTCTGTCTGTCTGTCTGACCCTCTCCCCCTCTCTCATTTCCTCTGCATCTCTCTGTCTCGCTCCTTTGCCCACATGCCTCTCTCTTTTCCTCTATTTCCCTCACCTCTTCCTCTCTCCCTCCCCCTCCTCCCCTTCTCTCTCTCCCCTCCCCCTCCTCCCCTTCTCTCACTCTCTCTCACCT
>NW_014618787.1:0-288 GCF_000485595.1 Priapulus caudatus | reverse complement strand
GATTTAAGTTGAGCCAATACATCTTCGACAGCAACATCGATGCTATCGGATTGAGTGCGATGTTTGTACTCCACTTTGCCTTCTTTAAGGCCGCGATCACCAATAACGATGCGGTTAGGAATACCAATGAGATCAAGGTCGGCGAGTATTGCACCGAGTCGTCCTTTCTCATCATAAAGCAATACTTCATAACCGGCCTCAGTTAGCTCGTCATGTAACTTTATCGATGCTGCTCTGACCTCGTCAGATTTCTGAAAGTTGATTGGTGCGATGGCGACATCAAATGGC
>NW_014618786.1:0-288 GCF_000485595.1 Priapulus caudatus | reverse complement strand
AGTGGTTTTGCCCAGGCTTGCACCGATCTTGGTGGTTTTTCGCTGCAGTAGGAAAATATCACGGGCCGGTGGAGAAATTTCAGCGTTCACTCCCTCTATCCCGCCGCGGGCGGTCATCGTCATATCAACGCCCCACTCTTTCATAAAATCCGGGATGCTTTGGCTACTGGCTGCACCGCTATGGACAAGGAATTCCGCTACGTCAAAGCCTATGCCGCCAGCACCAATAACCGCTACTGTTTTACCCACCGCTTTACGGTGTTTAATAACATCTAGATAGTTGAGTAC
>NW_014618785.1:0-288 GCF_000485595.1 Priapulus caudatus | reverse complement strand
TATATATATATATATATATATAGATAGATAGATAGATAAATAAATGGATATATTTGTCTTATTTCCTTAATTTAAAGAGTCGCCGTCTTGAGATTAAAGATTCGTCAGCGTCGATTTTCACGCGTAAATAATTTAATTAAAATAGCACATCATCATCAAGCATTCAGCGCCGTCACCCGGGGACATCGACGCATTTGTTCACGTGTGAGGCGCCTGCATAATGCATGTACGCACACATACGCGCGCACGTACGCACAAATTCACAGGCAGCGCTCTCTCTTTCTCTCT
>NW_014618784.1:0-288 GCF_000485595.1 Priapulus caudatus | reverse complement strand
CGCCCCACCCACACCTAGTCCACGCTCTACCCACGCCCCACCCACACTCAGCCACGCTGTACCCACGCCTCACCCACACTCAGCCACGCTGTACCCACGCCCCACCCACACTCCAACCACGCCCACCCACACCCAACCACGCTCTACCCACGCCCAACCCACACCCAGCCACACTACCCACGCCCCACCTACACCCCAGCCACGCCCCACCCACACCCAGCCCGCTCTACCCACGACCCACCCACACCCCAACCACGCCCCACCCACACCCCAGCCACGCTCTACCCA
>NW_014618783.1:0-288 GCF_000485595.1 Priapulus caudatus | reverse complement strand
AAACTCACGCGCACACAAACGTACACACACGCGCACAAACGCTCGCGCACACGCGCAAGTGTGCGCGCGTGTTTGTGCGTGCGTGTAGCGCGTGTGCGTGTGTTTTGTTCATGCACGCACACACGCGCACGCACAAACACGCGCGCGCGCACACACACACGCACACACACACACACAAACGTACGCACACATACAAACACACACGCACACACACACACACACGCACACGCGCAGCACGCACGCACGCACGCATGCACAAATACGCATGCACACACAGACGCACACAGA
>NW_014618782.1:0-288 GCF_000485595.1 Priapulus caudatus | reverse complement strand
CTGATATGACAACGACCCCATCAGCCTCAGTCATTATCATGCTCTCTATCTCTCTATCTCTCTATCTCTCTCGCGCTCTCTCGCTCTCTCTCTTTTTCTATCCATACAGTACAGAGAGAGATAGATAGAACAAGAGAGAGAGAGGGAGAGAGAGACGGAGAGAGAGAGGGAGAGAGAGACGGAGAGAGAGAGCGAGAGAGAAAGAGCAAGGGAGAGAGAGAGAGCGAGAGAGAGAGAAAGAGAGCGCGAGCGAGCGAGCGAGCGAGAGAGCGAGAGCGAGAGCGAGAG
>NW_014618781.1:0-288 GCF_000485595.1 Priapulus caudatus | reverse complement strand
ACACACACACACACACACACACACACACACACACACAAACACGCACTACACACCCACACACAGACACACACACACACACTCACACATAAACACGCACACACGCACGCACACACACACACAAACATGCGCACACATATAAACACACGCGCACGCACGCACGCACACACACGCACGCACGCACGCACGCACACAGACACACACAAACACACACACACACACGCGCGCGCGCGCACACACACACATACATAAACACGCACACACACATAAACACACGCGCACGCACGCACG
>NW_014618780.1:0-288 GCF_000485595.1 Priapulus caudatus | reverse complement strand
CCTCGGTGATGCCACTTCGTGGGAAAAATCAGGCATTAATAGCGAACTACATCAACGTGGTTGGGCTCGCGCCGGTATGTTTAAGGGCAGCCCACAAGGTCCTAAACTATTTGTTACTGAACATGATAACGCTGAACATTTAACTTACGTTGCAACATTACCTTCCGATGCACCCGTTGCAAGACAAGCTGATGTATTAAAAAATATTATTGATATAGTAGAAACGCAACATCCAGGTAAAGAAATTATTCTTGTCGGTCATTCTGCAGGCGGCGTGGTTGCACGCAT
>NW_014618779.1:0-288 GCF_000485595.1 Priapulus caudatus | reverse complement strand
AGGGGGTACGGTGCGTGTGTGTGGATGGAGGGGGGACGGTGTGTGTGTGTGTGGATGGAAAGTGGGAGAGGGGCGTTTGTGTGTGTGGACAGAGGGTGGGAGAGGGGACGTGTGTGTGTGGATGGAGGGTGGGAGGGGGGACGTGTGTGTGTGGATGGAGGGAGGAAGGGGGAACGTGTGTGTGTGTGGAGGGTGAGAGGGGGACGTGTGTGTGCGGATGGAGGGTGGGAGAGGGGTGTGTGTGTGTGGATGAAGGTGGAGGGGAGCGTGTGTGTGTGAATGGAGGGT
>NW_014618778.1:0-288 GCF_000485595.1 Priapulus caudatus | reverse complement strand
GAGAGAGACAGACAGACAGACAGACAGACAGAAAGAGACACGAGAGAGAAGGAGAGAGGGAAAGAGAGGGGAGGGGTGCCCCCTTTGTCTCTTCGTCAGTACAATTATAGGCCTTAAGTTGTCTAACATGTGATCTCAGCGACATCCGATTTAGTTTGGTCTCCGTTTGCACAGACATCGCGAGAGCCCTAAACTCGAGTCGATTAAAACTAAGCTAATCGCTGCTGCTCGGAGAGAGAAAGAGAGAGAGATAGAGAGAGAGAGAGAGAGAGAGAGAGAGAGAGAGAG
>NW_014618777.1:0-288 GCF_000485595.1 Priapulus caudatus | reverse complement strand
GTCGGCTTCGGCAAACCGCTCTTTACCTGGGTGAGACAGCATGGTGACGATTCCATCGAATACGTCATCGCCATGATTCCTCTGGGTGGTTACGTGAAGATGCTCGATGAGCGCGAAGGCGATGTAAAAGAGAGTGACAAAGCGCGGGCGTTCAATACCCAGAGCGTTGCTACACGGTTTGCTATCGTCGTCGCAGGCCCAATGTTTAATTTCATTCTCGCTGTCATTTTTTTCTGGTTCGTGTTTCTCATGGGGGTCACCGCCACAAAACCATTGTTAGGAAATCCG
>NW_014618776.1:0-288 GCF_000485595.1 Priapulus caudatus | reverse complement strand
TTTTTTGTACGTTTTTATACCAGTTTTAGAAACTAACACTTGTCTCGTGCATATTAATTCACTTTGATTTATATATTATTGAACTGATATCTGCCGATACAGTGATTTGTTTCCGCTTAAATTAAGTATGAAAAAATACACGTCCCTGTGCCGTAACCACGTGATTGGAGGAGATAATTAGTCAGTAATAATTTTTTAAAATTCGTAATTCAGTCTTACCTTAATGTCTGTTCTCTCGTCATCCGAACCGGCGTCTACATCATCCGAAGACGAAGTTGATAGACCATA
>NW_014618775.1:0-288 GCF_000485595.1 Priapulus caudatus | reverse complement strand
GAGAGAGAGAGAGAGAGAGACGAGGGAAGCGGTGGTAAATGAGTTCACTCGTAGCGGCGACACGCGACCGACAGATTTGACTGATGAACAGAGCTGCGTGAAAATGATTAAATGAAAAACCGACAGCAACCGGGACAACCTGCCAGCTTTTTCCGTCTCCCCCCGTTCCTCTCCCCCCATCGCCCGCCCCGTCGATTCACTACAGGGGCCGTAACGTATCTCGGTCAGTATTGCGCCGGGGTAGAGAGAAGAACCGGCATGGACGCGCTGGGTGGGCAGCATCATCGC
>NW_014618774.1:0-288 GCF_000485595.1 Priapulus caudatus | reverse complement strand
GAGAGAGAGAGAGAGAGAGAGCGCGCGCGCGAAAGAGAGAGGGGGTCGGGAGACTGAAATATCAGACCGGTATTCTATACGTCAGCAGAACTATACGTCAAAATGGTTAACAGAGTTAGTTATAGTCTTCGGCAAGTCTGTATAGCACTACGAACCAGGCAGATGCACGAGCGCACTCACACGCACAAACACCCGCACGCACGCACGCACGCACGTGCACAGACACATACACACACACACACACACACACACACACACACTAGCGCGCGCACACACACACTAGCGCAC
>NW_014618773.1:0-288 GCF_000485595.1 Priapulus caudatus | reverse complement strand
CATAGTGCATAGTGCATAAGCACCATGCACAAAGTGCATACTGCGTAGTCTATGCTGCATAGTGCATAGTGCATGGTGCATAGTGCATACTGCATAGTGCATAGTGCATAGTATAGTGCATAGTGCATAGTGCATAGTGCATGGTGCATGGTGCATGGTGCATTGGTGCATAATGCATAATGCATAGTGTCATCGTGCATCGTGCATAGTGCATACACTGTAGTGCATAGTGCATAATGCATAGTGCATAGTGCAGAGTGCATAGTGCATGGTGCATGGTGCATGGTG
>NW_014618772.1:0-288 GCF_000485595.1 Priapulus caudatus | reverse complement strand
AGAAATAGCCAATCCCTCGACAAACAACCAAAAAGACGCCGGCGACAGAAAAAGTCGTTGATTCTCCGTTATTACGGCCTTGACTTAACAAAAAACGAACAATATATTATACAGACGGATAAATACGAGAAACGTAAAGCGATATAAATGTTGAACACTATGTTCACACACTACTGCTGATGCAGCAGCTGACGTCGTAAAAATGTGCAGCCTTCACAAAGCTCGGAACTTCCCCCCCCACCATTCACCCACCCACCTACCACCACCATCACCATCACTACCACCACC
>NW_014618771.1:0-288 GCF_000485595.1 Priapulus caudatus | reverse complement strand
TGCTGCACTGCCGCTACTGCCGCCGCTGCTGCTACTGCTGCTACTGCCGCTACTGCCGCCGCTGCTGCTACTGCTGCTACTGCCGCTACTGCCGCCGCTGCTGCTACTGCCGCTACTGCCGCCGCTGCTGCTACTGCCGCTACTGCCGCCGCTGCTGCTACTGCTGCTACTGCCGCTACTGCGCCGCTGCTGCTACTGCTGCTACTGCCGCCGCTGCTGCTACTGCTGCTACTGCCGCTACTGACGCCGCCGCTGCTGCTGCCGCTACTGCCGCCGCTGCTGCTGTTG
>NW_014618769.1:0-288 GCF_000485595.1 Priapulus caudatus | reverse complement strand
AATATTGCCGTTGCCGCCCGACCTGGTGCCGGTAAGAGTGTATTTATTCAAGACCTGCTATTGAGTGTTTTGGCGCAAGGTGGACGCGCATGGGTATTTGACCGAGGGCGCTCTTTCGAGCAGCTCTGCAAGCTCCTCAGTTTATATTACTCAACTCAATTCCTGGTGTTCGACGGATCAGAGCAAGTGTCACTCAATCCTTTCACCAATGTTCGAAGTTGGGAAGGTGACAAAGATACGGGTCTGAGCGCATCATGATCCTCACTCTGCTTATCCAGATGGCAGTCA
>NW_014618768.1:0-288 GCF_000485595.1 Priapulus caudatus | reverse complement strand
TGCCTGCCTACCTGCCAACCCCTGCCTGCCAGCTTACCTGGTCACCTGCTCCTATGTCGTCCTCGTCCCGGTGTTCGTGCACGCCCTGTGCGATGTCCGGACTCTGTTGCTCCAACGCCACGAGCACATTGCACGTGTGGTAGTCGAAACCTGCAGCAGTAACATAGTCATAGAGATACCAGGTGGCGGTGACAGCAGCCAGTGGGTGCCGCGTTCTCACAAACAGTCCCCGACTCCTCGCATGTACATACATGTCTAAAATTGCAACATTATCACGCACCGCCCCCC
>NW_014618766.1:0-288 GCF_000485595.1 Priapulus caudatus | reverse complement strand
GAAATTATTGCTTGAAGTTGAACTGGCAGTGCGCCATTTGAACGCCTGTCTGTGCTTGCGGTGCAGATAGGTAAACAAAGTGGTGGGATGGCTGCGACATGCTTAGCAATAACAGTCAGAAGTTTTATGTGAAACATAAAACGCGACTGAATCACTGTGCGCCCGTGGGACGAGAGATTTATATAATGTCTCGTATGGCATTAATCGCACCAGGCTACCTGCAATATTAGTAGGGATGCCTGTTGCGATCGAACTCCACGGGTAAAAGGTTGTTCTGGTCGTCCTCGC
>NW_014618765.1:0-288 GCF_000485595.1 Priapulus caudatus | reverse complement strand
ACCTGTAGTACATGTGTAAACCAACATCTGTGTTTTACCTGTAGTACAGGTGAAAACAAATACCTGTGTTTTACCTGTAGTACATGTGTAAACAAACATCTGTTTACCTGTAGTACAGGTGTAAACAAACATCAGTTTACCTGTAGTACAGGTGTAAACAAACACCTGTGTTTTACCTGTAGTACAGGTGTAACCAAACACCTGTGTTTTACCTGTAGTCCATGTGTAAACAAACATCTGTGTTTTAGTACAGGTGTAAACAAACATCTGTGATTTATCTGTAGTACA
>NW_014618764.1:0-288 GCF_000485595.1 Priapulus caudatus | reverse complement strand
GTCTGCTGACGAAGTATTTACTACGCTGATGGGCGATCAAGTAGAGCCTAGACGTGAGTTTATTGAAGCCAATGCACTAACTGCAACGAATATTGATACTTAGTTTATTAATAAGTTAGCCGTAAGAAATAAGTTACTTAATGAAATACAATGACCTACGCGATTTCATAACGCAATTAGAAAAAAAGGATTATTAAAACGCATTAGCGTGGAAGTTGATCCTTACCTCGAAATCACAGAAATTTGTGATCGTACCTTGAAGCAACAAGGGCCTGCCTTATTATTTGA
>NW_014618763.1:0-288 GCF_000485595.1 Priapulus caudatus | reverse complement strand
GAGAGAGAGACGAGAAGAGGGAGCAAACTTCTACGCTCGCTGAGGCTGCGGTACCACATCTTGTATCGTGGAAGGCTGCATGCTAGGCCCTGCATGCTATTGTTCACAGCCCTGCCGAGACGCTGATCCATCAATGTAAAACGCTGCATGAATGATTTTCCGATAGAGTTTGCAGTCATGCAAGCAGCGCATGAGTTACGGGTACACGCACGTCCCGATTATGCATACATGTATATATATATATATATATATAGAGAGAGAGAGAGAGAGAGAGAGAGAGAGAGAGAG
>NW_014618762.1:0-288 GCF_000485595.1 Priapulus caudatus | reverse complement strand
AGAGAGAGAGAGAGAGAGACAGAGAGAGATAGGGGGGGAAGAAGGAGAGGAAAGGGAGGAAGAGACGCGGAGGGAGGGAGAAGGTATAGAGAAAGGATGATGAAGAGAGGGTGAGTGGGGGCTGAGAGAAGAGGGAGAAAGGGAGAGCAAGGAAGAGAAGCAAAGAAAGGGAGAGAAGCGGATGAAGCGACGCGAAGGAAGGGAGGAGGCATGGGGAAGGGGGAAGGGAGGGAGATGGGGGAAAAAAGGAGGGGCGGGGAGAGGGGAGGGAGCAGCAGCAGTAGTAGT
>NW_014618761.1:0-288 GCF_000485595.1 Priapulus caudatus | reverse complement strand
ATTATCACGGGGGTAGGAAGGCGCGGGCAGTCATTCACGCGTCCAAGTGAACTTTGAACGTGAAGGCTCCAAATGGCTGGTACTCAGCTACGCCAACTTGCAGGTCTTATAAATAAACAAGTATCCAAATGAAAAATACTGCGACACAAACCAACCACACGCCCTGCTTTGACGTCATCATTGTGGGCGGCGGCTTGGTGGGAGCAAGTCTCGCGGCGGCCTTAAAACCCTTGCAATTGAAGCTTGCTTTAATCGATGCTTTCCAACCCAAAGACGCTCAACACCCTG
>NW_014618760.1:0-288 GCF_000485595.1 Priapulus caudatus | reverse complement strand
ATGTTCAAACTTTTCCATAAGAGCTGGTAGTTGTGAAACAGCCGCAAACGGGAAGCCGCCCTTACTCATCGTTACTGTTCTATAGTTTCCAGCCCATTGATATACGTCACCCAACCAACGTCTGTGCCATTCGCTTAAATCATTTGTGGTTAACTGTTGATCTATGGTTAGCTCTTCAAACAACTCTACTTGAAATTGAATCAAGTGATCAAATTCAATGTCTTCCATTTCTTGAGGGTCGGTAATACCTAATTTGTTAAGCAGAACTAAATCTTGAGAATCAGGCTC
>NW_014618759.1:0-288 GCF_000485595.1 Priapulus caudatus | reverse complement strand
GTGTAGGCTGTTACCTCGATGACAAGGTCGCCAGTAATCGTAGTCTCGGAGAAAGCTTGTGCCACTGCGCGTGGGATCGTACACATCATTTCGCCGATGTCACTGATGTTATCTACATTGCTTCTTAGCCAGTCAAGAAACACGAGAAATTCATCCGTGCAGTCACATATCCAAGGGTTCTGTGGACCAAATGAGACATGCTGCTATCTCAACACATTGTTGTTGTTGTTGTTGTTGTGTGTGTATGTGTGTGTGTGTGTGTGTGTGTGTGTGTGTGTGTGTGTGTGT
>NW_014618758.1:0-288 GCF_000485595.1 Priapulus caudatus | reverse complement strand
TCATCGGAGCGCCGTCCTACTTTGTCGTCTGCCTTATCTACGCTCTCTGCAAGATGGACGACATCTCCTGGGGAACACGAGAGAGCCTGGTGACCGAACAACCGAAGGTGCCCGTTAGGAAAAACGCCACCTACCGGCCAATAGGAAGTGAGCAGCTTTTTTATGTGGTAGTAAATAAATAGTAGTATGTATAGGTGTATAATTGCATTATACTACGATTATTGCCGATTCTCACCAAATTTCGAACGGCATTTCGGAATTATATGTCACCTCCTATTTAAATATTCG
>NW_014618757.1:0-288 GCF_000485595.1 Priapulus caudatus | reverse complement strand
AGTAATGCCTATTAGAGTTTCAGGGTCAACGATGTTTGCAATTAGTACAGCTGCAACAGATGAAGAAGAAATCAAAAAAAGGAATATAAAGGACAAATTATTAATGATAATTATCTTTCTAAAGTTCTTACAAAAACAGAAAGGGAAGTTTTAGAAAGGTCAAATATTAATATTAATAGAGAAAATAAGGAGTTAGATAAAAGCGAAGTGAATAATTGTATTGATATATATAATACAATTTTAAAAGAAAATGATAGTACATGGGACTGTTTTTCCATTTTGTTACAG
>NW_014618756.1:0-288 GCF_000485595.1 Priapulus caudatus | reverse complement strand
CTTCCTCACCTCTCTCTCTCTCCTTCTCTCTCTCACCCTCCCCTTCTCTCTCTCTCTCTTCCTCCCCTTCTCTCCCTCTCGGCCCGCGTCGCTTTCTCTATATGAGATCGATTTCCGGAGAGCGGTGGGTCTCTCTGCTGTGAGCAAGTTTACACCCCCCTCCCCTCATCGTATATAATATGTATGTCTAATGCTAATGAGGAAGGAAAGGAATCTGATGTGGCAGTTCACCTCCAGGCTTAATAACGAGTGAACGTGTGTGGCGGGTGAGAGCTCTCTCTCTCTCTC
>NW_014618755.1:0-288 GCF_000485595.1 Priapulus caudatus | reverse complement strand
ACATGTTATAACGTCATGTTACTGATTTGTATACATTACATGTTATTACAGGTTATAACGTCATGTTACTAATGTGTACACATTACATGTAATTACATGTTATAACGTCATATTACTGATGTGTACACATTACATGTTATTACATGTTATAACGTCATATTACTGATGTGTACACATTACATGTTATAACGTCATGTTACTGATGTGTACACATTACATGTTATTACATGTTATAACGTCATGTTACTGATGTGTACACATTACATGTTATTACATGTTATAACGTCA
>NW_014618754.1:0-288 GCF_000485595.1 Priapulus caudatus | reverse complement strand
GCTGCCGTCGGTGATGTACTTCACGTTAATGTGTGTGTGCGTGCGTGCGTGCCTGCGTGTGCGTACGTGCGTGCATGCGTGCGTGCGAGCCTGCGTGCGTGCGTACGTGCGTACGTGCGTGCGTGCGTGTGTGTGCGTGCGTGCGTGCGCGTGCGCGTCGCCTTCTCTCCTTCCATTCTTTCTGCTTTCCCTGTCTCCCCCCATCCCACTCTCTCGCTCGCTCTCGTTCGTTCCCATCTTCCCTTCCCACGCGCCTCTCTCTCTCTCTCTCTCTCTCTCTCTCTCTCT
>NW_014618753.1:0-288 GCF_000485595.1 Priapulus caudatus | reverse complement strand
CTAGGGGAGGCATTATAGGAGAACACGTAAGAGGGAGTGCATTAAGAAAGACATTAGAGGAAAACACGTAAGAGGGAGTGCACTAGGGGAGGCATTAAAGTAGAACACGTAAGAGGGAGTGCACTAGGGGAGGCATTAAAGTAGAACACGTAAGAGGGAGTACACTAAAGGAGGCATTAAAGTAGAATACGTAAGAGGGAGTGCACTAGGGAGAGGCATTAAAGTAGAACACGTAAGAGGGAGTGCACTAGGGGAGGCAATAGAGGAAAACATGTAAGAGGGAGTGCA
>NW_014618752.1:0-288 GCF_000485595.1 Priapulus caudatus | reverse complement strand
TATATATATATATATATATATATATATATATGGCTCGACAGGCAACTATAAAAATAGAGAGATTTACAATAAAATCCGCAGTTGATACAGCACGCAAGCCTTTCCTTAGTGCACTGCTATATAAACGTAAATCATGACCCCACCCCATCCCACCCCCACCCAAATAACTCCCCCCTCCCTACCCAAAGAACTCTTACGGCCTACTATGTGTGTGTGTGTGTGTGTGTGTGTGTGTGTGTGTGTGTGTGTGTGTGTGTGTGTGTGTGTGTGTGTGTGTGTGTGTGTGTG
>NW_014618751.1:0-288 GCF_000485595.1 Priapulus caudatus | reverse complement strand
TGTGTGTGTGTGTGTGTGTGTGTGTGTGTGTGTGTGTGTGTGTGTGTGTGTGTGTGTGTGTGTGTGTGTGTGTGTGTGTGTGTGTGTGTGTGTGTGTGTGTGTGTATACATGGTAGACGTGTGTAGATAGCGATGTACTGGAACCGCCCTGTTATCGTCAATATGTAGATTTAGTTACACAAATCAATGTTGACTGGTTGATGCGGTTGACGTTATGAGCTTTTATTTCTCCAAAAAACAATCTTAGCAAATGAAATCGCACCAGTTCATTTAGCTCTGTATCTAAAT
>NW_014618750.1:0-288 GCF_000485595.1 Priapulus caudatus | reverse complement strand
CTCCTCGAGTCCCTCATGCCACATCTCATGCCACAGTATCGCCACCCTGATGAGCTCCTCACTCACCTACACACACGCAGACAGACAGTCTATATACACGTATATATACACAAACATACGCACACCCACGCACGCACACATACATACATACAGTATCGCCACCCTGATGAGCTCCTCACTCACCTACACACACGCAGACAGACAGTCTATATACACGTATATATACACAAACATACGCACACCCATGCACACACACACATACATACATACAGTATCGCCACCCTGATT
>NW_014618749.1:0-288 GCF_000485595.1 Priapulus caudatus | reverse complement strand
CAAGATACAACTCCGTTGTGTAGGTAATAGTGAATTATAACCACACTAGCGGGATAGCCGGCGTTGCCCGAAGAAATTAGTGGCGTTATTCAGTTGGTGGCCGCTTGGTCGAAAGGAAAATACCTTTTTTTTTAAAAATCTTTTTAAAATTTTTGTTTCAGCCAGAACGATCTCCCCCCAGACGTGGTGATTCTGAACATATCTTTACTTTTACTCTAGGCTGCGGAGTTCTCTAGCTATGCGAGTACGGACTAATTCGGCTGAACAACTTTATATATATATATAAAT
>NW_014618748.1:0-288 GCF_000485595.1 Priapulus caudatus | reverse complement strand
CATGTACATGTACATGTAAATATATCCATACACGTGTATACATGTACATGTACATGTAAATATATCCATACACGTGTATACATGTACATGTACATGTAAATATATCCATACACGTGTATACATACATGTACATGTACATGTGAATATATCCATACACGTGTATACATGTACATGTACATGTGAATATATTCATACATGTGCGGATGTACATTTAAATATACCCATACATAAGTAGTATGTATAAATGTAGGCCTACATGTGAATATATCCATACACAGGCACATACAT
>NW_014618747.1:0-288 GCF_000485595.1 Priapulus caudatus | reverse complement strand
GTAATCAACTCACCTAGCTGCGTCTTAATGTACACGTGTAATCAACTCACCTCGCTGCGTCTTAATGTACACGTGTAATCAACCCACCTAGCTGCGTCTTAATGTACACGTGTAATCAACCCACCTAGCTGCGTCTTAATGTACACGTGTAATCAACCCACCTAGCTGCGTCTTAATGTACACGTGTAATCAACCCACCTAGCTGCGTCTTAATGTACACGTGTAATCAACTCACCTCGCTGCGTCTTAAACACGTGTACAAATCAACTCACCTAGCTGCGTCTTAAC
>NW_014618746.1:0-288 GCF_000485595.1 Priapulus caudatus | reverse complement strand
AAAAAACATCCGCCTATAAAAACCCTCGCTTACAATCCTATGTCAACTCAATAGGCCAACAGCTCGCTAGCAAAAGCCATCGTAACAATATTCCTTACACCTTCACCGTATTAGACGACGCCAATGTTAACGCCTTTGCCTTGCCCGGTGGCTATGTTTACGTCACGACAGGTTTAATGGCATACCTCAATTCAGATGGTGAATTAGCGGGGGTTTTAGGTCACGAAATTGGTCATGTAACAGCACGGCATGGCGTACAACAAGCCAGCGCAGGCATGGCAGCTGAAC
>NW_014618745.1:0-288 GCF_000485595.1 Priapulus caudatus | reverse complement strand
CTGTCCAGGTAAGTGTGTAGGAGCTGCCCAGGTAAGTGTGTAGAAGCTGCCCAGGTAAGTGTATAGGAGCTGTCCAGGTAAGTGTGTAGGAGCTGCCCAGGTAAGAGTGTAGGAGCTGCCCAGGTAAGTGTGTAGGAGCTGCCCAGGTAAGTGTATAGGTGCTGCCCAGTTAAGTGTATAGGAGCTGCCCAGGTAAGTGTGTAGGAGCTGCCCAGGTAAGAGTGTAGGAGCTGCCCAGGTAAGTGTGTAGGAGCTGCCCAGGTAAGAGTGTAGGAGCTGCCCAGGTAA
>NW_014618744.1:0-288 GCF_000485595.1 Priapulus caudatus | reverse complement strand
GCGGGTCACGTGTGGAGCTGACGTGCGGGTCACGTGTGTGTCTGACGTGCCCTGCTTTGAGGCGTATAAATACTGCGCTCCCCAGAGCACCGGCGGTTCAGTTCACCGGCAGGCTGCCAGTGAACCCGTCAGGCAATAGTCAAGCACGGATCAGTCGGAGAGGAAGCACAACGCAAGGTACAGCACCGCAGCAATCACCAACCACAACTAGAAACTATAGAAATACACACTTACACCCCCATCCCCATCCCCCACCCCACCCCCATCCCCCATCCCCACCCACCTCCC
>NW_014618743.1:0-288 GCF_000485595.1 Priapulus caudatus | reverse complement strand
GCGCGCTCACTCACCACCATCCACCTGGTGCGCAGAAAGATTATAACTCCGCAGATGTTGATCATGCTTGAGGTCGAAGACTCCGTCCCCCCTCCTCCACCCTGCGCCCAACCCCAACCCCGCCCCGTCCCTCCCCACCGCCGCTCACTCACCACCATCCACCTGGTGCGCAGGAAGATTATAACTCCGCATATATTGATCAAGCACGAGGTGAAGACTCCATCCCCCCTCCTCCACCCTGCGCCCCTCCCCCCTCCCCCCGCTCCCGCCCCCACCCCCACCGCCGCT
>NW_014618742.1:0-288 GCF_000485595.1 Priapulus caudatus | reverse complement strand
CGTTCGCCAGGCTGCCCAACTCCGCCCTTATCGCCTGCACTCCACGGCGTCACCTGCCGTCGGAATGAAGCTAATAAGAGCCGGATGAGGATTAGCGATTCTCTGCGGCGATACCTTGCGGGGTAGTGCGAAAGAGAGAGAGAGTGGGAGTGGGAGTGATGGTGAAAGAAAGAGAGAACGAGAGCGAGATAGAGGGAGAGTGAGAGAAAAAAAAGAAACGAGAGAGTGTGAGTTAGAGGGGAAGAGAGAGAGAGAGAGAGAGAGAGAGAGAGAGAGAGAGAGAGAGAG
>NW_014618741.1:0-289 GCF_000485595.1 Priapulus caudatus | reverse complement strand
ATTATTAGCTCTTGAATATATGCATCGTATCGTGAAAGATCTTAGAATTCTGTATCGCGATACGGATCGTATCATGAGTTACCCGTATCATCCCAACCACTAACACCCAACACATCGGTGTCGGCACTCTTACTACGAGATGACATCCGCCCGACGGAACCTACCTGTAGTCGCACTCGTTGCAGACGGCACGCACGAACTCACGCGCCGGCGTCGCCTCGTCGACGCGCGGTCGGTAGTTGACGCACGAGACGTTTGAGACGAGGTAGGAAGCGCGGACCGTGGATGT
>NW_014618740.1:0-289 GCF_000485595.1 Priapulus caudatus | reverse complement strand
AACACTGCCTGCCCCAGCCCTGCCAGCTGAACACTGCCTGCCCCAACCCTGCCAGCTTAACACTGCCTGCCCCAGCCCTGCCAGCTGAACACTGCCTGCCCCCGCACTGCCAGCTGAATATTGCCTACTCCAGCACTGCCAGCTTAACATTGCCTACTCCAACCCTGCCAGCTGAACACTGCCTGCCCCAGCCCTGCCAGCTGAATATTGCCTGCTGTAGCGCTGCCAGCTGAACACCGCCTGCTGTAGCTCTGCCAGCTGAACACTGCCTGCCTCAGCCCTGCCAGCT
>NW_014618739.1:0-289 GCF_000485595.1 Priapulus caudatus | reverse complement strand
GGATGGATGGATGGATGGATGGATGGATGTATGGATTGGTGGGGTGGATGGGTGGATGGATGGATGTATGGATGGATAGATGGATTGATTAATTGAATGATTGATTGATGGATGGGTGGGTGGGTGTATTTATTGGATGGATGGATGGATGTATGGATGGATACATGGATTGATTGATTGAATGATTGATTGATGGATTGGATGGATGGATAGATGGATGTATAGATGGATAGATGGATTGATTGATTGAATGATTGATTGATGGATGGATTGATAGATGAATTGAGGA
>NW_014618738.1:0-289 GCF_000485595.1 Priapulus caudatus | reverse complement strand
TGATTGTCCTATAACCGCGTGCGTGGCAGCAATTATACAATTTCATTACGTACCTAAAGTCTGTCTCAGAGTAAGACATCAACAGCCCAGCAATGTGGTAGTGAGCGTGCACTGGAATGTAGCTTGACTGACTAATCGGTTCTAGGACAAACTGTCAGCCAAGCTACGTACATTCCAGTGCACGCTCACTACCACATTGCTGGGTTGTTGATGTCTTACTCTGAGACAGACTTTAGGTACGTAATGAATTGTATAATTGCATACCACGCACGCGGTTATAGGACAATCA
>NW_014618737.1:0-289 GCF_000485595.1 Priapulus caudatus | reverse complement strand
TGTTTTAAAAAGTTTTTAAGTCGTGTTACATTTAGACTATACGTCTGTTCTTACACTGCTCTCGATGTGTTTTTACAGGCGGCTCACTTACAGTGGGCACTGTGGACCTTCATCCAGGCATATCATTCCAAGATAGACTTCGACTATTTGGAGTAAGTATCAACACAAGAGTATGGAGTACTACTGATGTCTCTTGTTTGCACGCCTTTCGCGGTTCATGCATATACTCCAGAGTGCTTGTGTGGCGGGAGTTCTGAGCAGTTGGAGCTAGGGTCCCTGTATACAGAGA
>NW_014618736.1:0-289 GCF_000485595.1 Priapulus caudatus | reverse complement strand
TAATCTCTGATATCTCTGTGTAGTTCAGCTTCTTAGCGAGTATCAACTGCAACTGCTCTGTTGCGGTCGAAATATCCGCAGATTCTACCAGATTCGACAACTGCGTGATTTCAAGTCCCTCATAACCGCATGGATTAATCTGCTGGTACGGAGAAAGATCCATATCCACATTAAGTGCAAGCCCGTGAAAACAACGACCTTTTCTCACCCTCAAACCGAGAGCTGCGATCTTCTTTTTCTCGACATAAACACCTGGCGCTTCTATTTTGGAAGATGCCTCGATGCCATA
>NW_014618735.1:0-289 GCF_000485595.1 Priapulus caudatus | reverse complement strand
TGGTCGAAATCACGTCGATCTCGGCGGGCGTGGCGACCATGTCGCCGTCTTCCACGAGCTGCTCGCAGAACTGCTTCGCGAAGTGCACCTTGTGGCTGATGATCTGCTTGAAATGCATCTCCAGCGTGCGGTTGCGCGCGAGCAGGTCGTTCAGGTCGCGATAGAGAAAGCGGTAGCGCCACGTGAAGTCGACCATGTACTGCAGGTATGCCCACATCTCGTCGATGGTGGCGCGATGGTCCTCGGGAAAGCGCAGACGCTTTTCGATCTCCTGCTCGAACTGGCTGAA
>NW_014618734.1:0-289 GCF_000485595.1 Priapulus caudatus | reverse complement strand
GGAAACAACCACCTACGAAGTGCATACTACGGGTTCCGGAGCCCATGTATCCACTAAAACGTCTACGGACACTGAGACCGGTCACACCGCTCAGACACTGCCCGACGACCCAGCGCACCCAAACGTCATGCTCAGGGAGCGCACCACCTGCATCCACACACTCATCAAGCGACTCGCAACCAGATCCTGACTACGTCGACCCTCCACAGCGCCAATCGGCGTTCGACAGTGACTTCGGCGCTACTGATCTCATTCCGCTGGCACGTTTCCGCGAAACATCACCTGCCGC
>NW_014618733.1:0-289 GCF_000485595.1 Priapulus caudatus | reverse complement strand
CCTGAGGTATCTAAGGCGCAGGAAAAGCAGGAATTTATCACTATCTTTCGTGCAATAAAAGAAAATAAATAAGAGGCAGGCAAGTAAAAACTAAGGGCATCTCTTAATTAATTGCTATTTTCAAGAAAAATGGGATGTGAGCTACTGATTCTTGGTGTTGAAACGCTTCTTCTGAATGTGCTACAGGGGTTAGTTGATTGGGGAGTTCTGTGCTAAACCAGACTGACTTTACCTACTTCAATCACAATAAGCCGCTCTTTGTAGAGGCTACTCAATGCACGTTTGTAAA
>NW_014618732.1:0-289 GCF_000485595.1 Priapulus caudatus | reverse complement strand
CTCTCTCTCTCAATCAGGATTTGTGTCTGTCCCAGCTTCCTGTGTGCTCAGCAGCGTGACTTCATCCTGAGCAACTGCTTTAGCCTCGCATCTGCAGTGTGTGCGCTGATTTTTGATGCGGTTTCCCAACATCAAAGAGCGACTGTCGAGTCAGCGGCTGACGGATTAATCCTCTTTGTAAACGCACGAACTTGACATCACAAGCGCTCCTACTGCATCGGTTGTTTACGCCAGGTCAGGTAGCAGCCTTCTCCCTGACTCTCCTGTACCACAGCCCCCTCCTCCACCC
>NW_014618731.1:0-289 GCF_000485595.1 Priapulus caudatus | reverse complement strand
GTGTGTGTGTGTGTGTGTGTGTGTGTGTGTGTGTGTGTGTGTGTGTGTGTGTGTGTGTGTGTGTGTGTGTGTGTGTGTGTGTGTGTGTGTGTGTGTGTGTGTGTGTGTGTGTGTGTGTGTGTGTGTGTGTGTGTGTAAGAGAGTGTGTGCGTATGCTCGTGGGTGCTTGCGGGTGCTAGTGTGTGCGCACGCGCGTGTGCGTGCGTGCGTGCGATCGGCGGTGTGGATTTGTGTACTCATTGTACACATTGTGTACATAGCGCTGTGCATATACAGCAGGCGCATCATG
>NW_014618730.1:0-289 GCF_000485595.1 Priapulus caudatus | reverse complement strand
ATAACTAAAAGGCAAGTATGGGAAGCGTATAAGCGTGTACGATCCAATAAAGGTGCCGCAGGCATAGATGGTCAGACGTTAGCAAATTTTGAGGCAAGTCTCGCCGATAATTTGTATACACTCTGGAATCGTTTAGCCTCTGGTAGTTATCATCCAAAACCCGTCAAGCGAGTAGAAATACCAAAAGACAATGGGACAACCCGTCCGCTCGGTATACCTACCGTTGCCGACAGAGTGGCCCAAATGGTGGTAAAGATGGAACTGGAGCCTCACTTGGAAACCCACTTTC
>NW_014618728.1:0-289 GCF_000485595.1 Priapulus caudatus | reverse complement strand
TCTACTTCTGATAATACCTAAACTGGACATGACATATCGCACAATATAGAAGAATTTGGTTATAACGTCTATTATTTAATATACGTCTTATTACGTTCTATATATTATATCAAGAGTCGATAATAGAAGATAATTGTTTATTATGGACTCTTGAATAGGATATTGAAGATTTGATAGATATAGGATTATTGAATATTGGACTCATATAACTCTTGTTATATAAATAATACATATGAAGCGTTATTAACAATATTATTATTGCGTATAAACAATAACATAATTATTGCAC
>NW_014618727.1:0-289 GCF_000485595.1 Priapulus caudatus | reverse complement strand
TTCGCTGGCAATTTTAATCGCCGCGATCGGGCGATAAAAATCACTCGTGTGCCCCTAGCAAAAGGCAGTCTGTGTTTTATGGGGGAACACTGCTGTGCTAATGCTGGTACGGGGTACCATGTGTGTCTACCTAAAGTGCGCATCCTTGTGCTTAGACCATGAGCGCAATCTGCAAACTTCTATTGTGCAAAGGCAGTCTGTGTTTTATGGGGGAACACTGCTGTTCTAATGCTGGTACGGGGTACCATGTGTGTCTACCTAAAGTGCGCATCCCCGTGCTTAGACTATG
>NW_014618726.1:0-289 GCF_000485595.1 Priapulus caudatus | reverse complement strand
AGTACGCTCCGGCAGTACCCTGGGGGACATAGACCCTATGAGCCCTACTAACCTGTGTGTTTAGGGTTATGGTAACGTAAGAGAGAGAGGGGGAAAGTAGGCAAGAAAAAAAACAAAAGATATATAAAAAAGAGTGTGCGATAGTGTAGAGGGAAGAGATATAGTGAGGGGGAGGAAGAAAGATTGACAGAGCGAAAGAGAGAGAGAGAGAGAGAGAGAGAGAGAGAGAGAGAGAGAGAGAGAGAGAGAGAGAGAGAGAGAGAGAGAGAGAGAGAGAGAGAGAGAGAGA
>NW_014618725.1:0-289 GCF_000485595.1 Priapulus caudatus | reverse complement strand
ATATATAGGCCAAAGGATATAAGAGCTGTCCACATCTGTACATGTCGCACATTGCGAAAATGAATTGTGGTCAGCGCTATCCATGAACCTATATATAAATGTGTTTTTTTGCTATTATCAATAGTGGTTATAATCAATAATTAATAGTTAGACACTAAGTAAGTAGGTTACTAAGTAGGTTTACTAAGTAAGTATTATTATTAAATCATTATTGAATATACTCAAATACAATTCCAATCCAATCCAATCCAATGCAATATACAATACAATAAAATTTATTTATTTAAAA
>NW_014618724.1:0-289 GCF_000485595.1 Priapulus caudatus | reverse complement strand
TGTGTGTGTAGTGTGAGGGTATATGTGTATGCGTGCGTGAGTGATGTACGTGTGCGTGTGCGTGCGCGTGTGTGTATACTGTGAGGGTATGTGAGCGCGTGTACGTGTGCGTCCGCGTATGTGTGTGTGTAGTGTGTGGGTATGTGTATGCGTGCGTGCGTGCGTGCGCGTGTGCGTGCGCGTGTGCGCCCGCGTAAACCACTCCTTTCACACTGTTATGATAACAGCAGACGACCTAGAAAATGAAGGGCTAGGCGGTTGGCTGGCTCATCGAAACATGGGGGCCGTT
>NW_014618723.1:0-289 GCF_000485595.1 Priapulus caudatus | reverse complement strand
TGTGCATGCATGTATGTGTGTGTGCGTGCGTGCGTGCGCCTGTGATGTGCATGTATGTGTGTGTGCGTGCGTGCGTGCGCCTGTGATGTGCATGTATGTGTGTGTGTGCGTGCCTGCGCCTGTAATGTGCATGTATGTGTGTGCGTGCGAGCGTGCGCCTGTGATGGGCATGTGTGTGTGTGTGCGTGCGTGCGTGCGCCTGTGATGTGCATGTGTGTGCGTGCGTGCGTGCGTGCGTGCACCTGTGATGTGCATGTATGTGTGTGTGTGCGTGCCTGCGCCTGTAATG
>NW_014618722.1:0-289 GCF_000485595.1 Priapulus caudatus | reverse complement strand
ACACACACACTACACACGACACACACACACACACACACACACACACACACACACACACACACACACACACACACACACACACACACACACACATGCACGCTCACACACGCGCGCACATGCACACACGCATACGCACACGCGCACGCACGTACATACACAGACCGATACCGGTCTTTCAATATAGTATTACGTACGCACACGTGGTCAGGGTTCGAGTGTGGAAACGGGGCAGGTGTGTGGGGGCCGGTGTGTAGGGGGCTTGTGTGTGGGGGCTGATGTGTGGGAGCTG
>NW_014618721.1:0-289 GCF_000485595.1 Priapulus caudatus | reverse complement strand
GATGTGTGTGCGTGAGCGCGTGTGTGCTACGTGTGTGCGTGAACGTGTGTGTGTGCGGCATGTGTGCGTGAGCGCGTGTGTGCGATGTGTGTGCGTGAGCGAGTGTGTGCGGCTTGTGTGCGTGTGTGCGTGTGCGTGAGCGCGTGTGTGCGACGTGTGTGCATGAGCGTGTGTGTGCATGAGCGCGTGTGTGCATGCGCGTATAAATGAATTAAAATGTAAATATAATTAAACTAATTGTGAAATTCTGTCAATGTTCTGCATAGCGCCATCTATTGGCAAATCTAAA
>NW_014618720.1:0-289 GCF_000485595.1 Priapulus caudatus | reverse complement strand
CCGGTGTCGAGCAGCGATCGATTCATCTTTCCGGCATCATCCTCAAAGATTCGCAGGTCGGCGGATTTCCTGGCCAGGTACTCCGCAGCGGCGATGTCGTCCTGTTTCTCGATACCGAGCAGAATGAGCAGCCCTGCGGCTATATGGGCGATCTGCTGGTCATCGACATGCACTTTGGCTCGGCTGACACGCTGGATCACAGCTCTCATGCTTGCGCCCCCTCTCCACTCATCTGGCGCAGCAGAGATAGAGTCAGCAGGTCATCGCGGTGTTCGGGACCGCTCGGAGT
>NW_014618719.1:0-289 GCF_000485595.1 Priapulus caudatus | reverse complement strand
GCGGCTAGGATTCTTCTTCCCCAATTTGTTCAGCTGCAGTCGTCAGCCACTTCTTGCCGCTCCTACTTTCCACGTAATAGACCGGCTTCTCATTACGCAACATATCGGAGAGGTATACAGCATCTTCCTTTGGGGGGAACCAGTTAACATTTTTCCAGCTACCCTCTATCTGATAGCGGAAGATAAACCACGGACGATCTTGACCCAGATCGTATCTAAGCACGTAATTTTTGATCATATGTACAGCCATTCTGAACTCCTTGTTCAATTGTTAATCTGCCCTATTCCT
>NW_014618718.1:0-289 GCF_000485595.1 Priapulus caudatus | reverse complement strand
TTTTGTAATGAATATGCATTTAATATGGTTAGGGGGTATATCAGCATTGAATTCTGGAATTAATTTGTATCTGTGTATCTGTGCTTATGATTAGGAGAGCGCCCTAGCCTGTAGGATGCAAAACTCCTACTTCATCCCCTCTAATCCTCACCTGTGCTTTCCTTGTCTTTCTCTCAGTCTGTTTCTTCGTCAACAGCGCACTCAGCCACCTTCCCTGCTGCCTGTCCTTAGTCTCCCGCCCCTCTCACCGTCGTCAAGCAATATTATGCAGTTGTCGTCAGTCCGTAAT
>NW_014618717.1:0-289 GCF_000485595.1 Priapulus caudatus | reverse complement strand
TCCATATGTCTCTACCTCTCTCTCGCTCTCCAACTCGCAATCACAAAGAAGAGAAGAGAAAAAGAGCGAGGCCGTGATAGGGCAACAGTGCGACAAAGGCTTAGAGGAAACACGATCAGGAAACAAGTGAACAGAACGAGAACGCGAATAAACACGCGAGAAATATTAGTTGTAATAACTATATAAGTAAATGGCGAGAGTATAATAATACTTAGCCAATGAGCTGTTTCCATTCCTTGTGCTACCTTCGTTAATCTTCTATGAAGCGAGCTATAACAAATTTTCTAGA
>NW_014618716.1:0-289 GCF_000485595.1 Priapulus caudatus | reverse complement strand
TCATACATCATTATAACTCGTGTTAAAACACTTAAAGACACACACGCACACACCCAACATACACCCACAATTACATTGGGTCATACATCATTATAACTCGTGTTAAAACACTTAAAGACACACACGCACACACCAACAATTACATTGGGTCATACATCATTATAACCCGTGTTAAAGTGATTACGTCACCGTAAATAGTAAAAGTTAAAAAAAACATTTCCACTTTTTCACATAATGTATTTCTGTTTTTCATAAGTAATTCTGTTTACTTTTTATGGTTAAATTGCTG
>NW_014618715.1:0-289 GCF_000485595.1 Priapulus caudatus | reverse complement strand
TAACTCTGTGACTGTATCCGTATGACCGCTATCGGCAGCCCACATCAACGCCGTCCTGCCATTCACGGACGTGTGATCTATGTTAGCGCCCGCATGTAATAACTCTGTGACTGTATCCGTATGACCGCTACCGGCAGCATACATCAACGCCGTCCCGCCATTCACGGACGTGTGTTCTATGTTAGCGCCCGCACGTAATAACTCTGTGACTGTATCCGTATGACCGCTATTGGCAGCATGCATCAACGCCGTCCCGCCATCATCGTCCGCGTGACTATGTTAGCGCCCG
>NW_014618714.1:0-289 GCF_000485595.1 Priapulus caudatus | reverse complement strand
ATATAGGGTTGATCAATTTACCTGAACAACCTTATTTATAAAGGAGAGTGCTATGTCTGTAGAAGCAAAAACTGAAACCCGAGGGTTCGAAACCGAAGTAAACCAGCTACTGGATTTAATGATCCATAGTCTTTATTCGAATAAAGAAATATTTCTCAGGGAATTAGTATCAAATGCTTCAGATGCCTGTGACAAGCTGCGTTTTCTGGGTGTTTCTGATGACAGCCTGTATGAAGATGATAGTGAGTTAAAAATTAAGGTTTCCTACGACAAGGAAGCCAGAACGATC
>NW_014618713.1:0-289 GCF_000485595.1 Priapulus caudatus | reverse complement strand
ATGTTCGGCGACAATTAGCATGACCGGTTGACGACAACTATCTTGGCCGGTTGGGTGTGACAATTGGCACTTTGTTTTCCACAGTGGAGCACAAGGTGCCAGGTCAACACATAACCAACCGACAAGAGGAGCTGTATATGCAGCATCGACAACAAGGGGGCAGCCAGGAAGCGGCGGCAGCCAAAGCAGGAATATCCACTCGTTCAGGAAGACGCATTGAAAAAACCGGTGCCTCCCGCAATATACCCGAGAGGGATTGGCGTACCCGCGAAGATCCGCTCGCAGCCGT
>NW_014618712.1:0-289 GCF_000485595.1 Priapulus caudatus | reverse complement strand
GCGTGGGTAGGTGCGTGCGTGTGAGCAGAGCGTGGGTAGGTGCGTGCGTGCGAGCAGAGCGTGGGTAGGTGCGTGCGTGCGTGCGAGCGTGCGAGCAGAGCGTGGGTGGGTGTGTGCGTGCGAGCAGAGCGAGCAGAGCGTGGGTAGGTGTGTGCGTGCGAGCAGAGCGTGGGTAGGTGCGTGCATGCGAGCAGAGCGTGGGTGGGTGCGTGCATGCGAGCAGAGCGTGGGTAGGTGCGTGCGTGTGTGTAATGTGTATGTTGTATGTGGTCGACGTTTATGTTAGACT
>NW_014618711.1:0-289 GCF_000485595.1 Priapulus caudatus | reverse complement strand
AGGTGTGCGCGTGTTTTGTGTGTGCACGCGTGTTTGTGCATGCGGGTGTGTGCGTGTGCGCGCGTTTGTGTGCGTATGTGTGCGCGTGAGTTTGTGCATGCGCACGTGTGTATGTGCGCGCGAGTGTGTGTATATGTGTGACTATGTTTGTGTATGTGTGTGTGCGTGCGTGCGTGCGCGTGTGAGTGCGTGCGCGTGTGTGTGTGTGTGTGTGCGTCTGCGCAAGCGTTTGTGCGTGTGTGTGTGTGTGTGTGTGTGCGTGAGTGTGTGTGTGTATGTGTGTGCGTGC
>NW_014618710.1:0-289 GCF_000485595.1 Priapulus caudatus | reverse complement strand
GTCGTAATAGCCCATGCCAATATACGATTTATTGACGATATTTTCCTGAGCTAACTGCTTGAGTTGTGCTAGCGCCATTTGCTCGGTGCAACTGCCTTCAAGTGCCAGTGCTTCATTGCTATGAATACTGCTGGGAACCGTGTTTTTGATTAAATCATCCATCGAATCCGCTTTGATAGTGGCTAACATGGATTTTATGTCATCAGCATTGGGGCCGATATGACGTCCAATAAAGTCAGTATGTTGTTCAAGCGTATTGAGAGAGGGAGTGCTCATGGAAGATACCTGT
>NW_014618709.1:0-289 GCF_000485595.1 Priapulus caudatus | reverse complement strand
GAGATATAGAGAGAGAGAGAGAGAGAAAAAAAATTAACAGACAGAGAGAGCGC
This sequence comes from Priapulus caudatus, assembly GCF_000485595.1. Classification (NCBI taxonomy): domain Eukaryota; kingdom Metazoa; phylum Priapulida; class Priapulimorpha; order Priapulimorphida; family Priapulidae; genus Priapulus; species Priapulus caudatus. Next base: position 236 of record NW_014618709.1, on the reverse strand, counting down.
GTGAGTGAGAGGTATATAGAGAGAACGTGTGTATGGGGTTTGTACATGACGCACGCCGCCTGCCTGCAGTGCGTTATTGTTCGGCAGAAACAGGATACTTAGAGCAAATAACAGTATAGCGAAAGCTCGTCGCTCGTTCAGAGTTTCGTCGTTAGCCGACCCTGCATCGCGGGCGCGGGGCGACGACAACGCAGAACGTTTTACAACAGCTGTCGCACGGCGGCCAAACGATACGA
>NW_014618708.1:0-289 GCF_000485595.1 Priapulus caudatus | reverse complement strand
AAGAGATTACGCAGAAGTAAAAGGTAAAGGTATTATTGATAAAGATATCGCTGAATATGCACTTAACGAGCTTGAAGTAGACCGCATGGGCTTAGATCATATGGATAGAAGAATCTTACAATTGATCCAAGATAAGTTTGCCGGTGGACCTGTAGGGATTGAAACGCTTTCTGCAGCACTCAGTGAAGAAGTGGATACTCTAGAAGAGATGTACGAGCCATTTTTAATTCAAGAAGGTTTACTGATAAAAACTCCAAGAGGAAGAATTTTATCTGACGCCGCTAAAAAG
>NW_014618707.1:0-289 GCF_000485595.1 Priapulus caudatus | reverse complement strand
AGAGTACCTATTTAGTGGTTGATTGTTTTTAAGTAGTACATTGAATGTTGCTGTGTCACCAGAGAAAATTGCCGCAGCGTCTCTACTTTTTAATTGTAGTCCCGCCAAGTTGCGCCACGTGGCTAGCATTACAACATTGCCAAGGCCTGTTAATAAGAAAGTTAAAACAAAACCTAAACTCTTTTCGTAATTAACTGAGCCAATAAGTAGCACTATTAAAAGCAAGGAAAAAATCATGCCGGCTTTTGTAGGTATTATGTAAACGCGATCACGCGTTAATGTTACTTCA
>NW_014618706.1:0-289 GCF_000485595.1 Priapulus caudatus | reverse complement strand
GCTTCTTCTTCTCATCCATTTTGCTGGCACTGGGAAGCAAGAGTTTGCATGCACGTGACCAAGCTAACAATCTAACACGTTTTTATACAAGTTACAACTATTAGATAATTATAGTATTATGAACTTGAGTTATGCACAGTGTTAATCAACAATATTTTCCCTCAAAAATGTCCATGCACCACTACTTGAAGTTGCAGTAACACTAAAAGTCACTATACATATATTCCTTGTTTCTTTTTCAAAAGTAGAATAGTGAATATTCATCTAATTTTTGAAAATTTATATAATT
>NW_014618705.1:0-289 GCF_000485595.1 Priapulus caudatus | reverse complement strand
GTAGTGTGTGTGTGTGTGTGTAGTGTGTGTGTGTGTGTGTGTGTGTGTGTGTGTGTGTGTGTGTGTGCGCGTGTGTGTGTATATGTGTGTGTGTATGTGTGAGTGTGTGTGTGTGCGCGTGTGTGGGCATGTGTGATGTCCAGAGAATATGCGGGTTATTGCGAGCTGTATGGAAAGGGGACCGGCAAGCCGCGAAATATGTTGTGCAGTGAGAGAGGATGAGAAGCAAGACGAGGGGACACTTTAATACGTTTCGCGCTCTCTCCCCCGCCGTCTCTCTCTCTCTCTC
>NW_014618704.1:0-289 GCF_000485595.1 Priapulus caudatus | reverse complement strand
GGAGAGAGAGAGAGGGAGAGAGGGAATGAGAGAGAAAGCGAAATAATTGAAGCCATGTTCTACATAGATCCTACGCATGTGCTTGCCTGCCTGCCTACCTGCCTGCCTACCTGCCTACCTGCCTGCCTGCCTGCCTATACCTGCCTGTCTGTCTGTCTGCGTGCGGGTGCGCGTGGTGCGTACTCACACACAGACGGGAATGCGCTGACGAAAGCAGCTCTCCACTCCCTTTCTCCTTCCCTCTCTTCGCTCCCTCGTGCGCGCTCTCTCTCTCTCTCTCTCTTTCTCT
>NW_014618703.1:0-289 GCF_000485595.1 Priapulus caudatus | reverse complement strand
CTCTCTCTCTCTCTCTCTATTTCTTCTCTCCCTCCTCCCTCTCTCTATTTCTCTCTCCCTCTCTCTTTCTCTCTTTCTCTCGCTCTCTCTCTATTTCTTTCTCTTTCTTCTCTCTCGTTCTCTCTTTCTCTCTCTCTCTCGCTCGCGCGCTCTCTCTCTATTTCTCTCGTTCTCTCTCTCGCTCTCTCTCTATTTCTCTCGTTCTCTCTCTCGCTCGCTCTCGCTCTTTGTCTATTTCTCTCTCTCGCTCTCTCTCGCTCTTTGTCTATTCATCTCTCTCTCTCTCTCT
>NW_014618702.1:0-289 GCF_000485595.1 Priapulus caudatus | reverse complement strand
CATAAATTTCTGAGACAGGCTGCGGAATCATCACCCCCCATCCAACCCTTTTGACAACGGCAAAACCGGCAACAAAATCACCCTTGAATGCAGGCAACTTAAATCGCTGAATTCCGCTTTCACCGTTCATCATTCGTTGAACAACAGAAACACCGGAAATGTTTTTTCTTGCAGCAATCCAGTCCGCCATAGGATGCGCCAACACATTGCCTGCCTGATCAACAATTGTGGCATGGCCTTTTTTTCCAAATGAAATGGCTTTCCCCAATTCAACAAAATAGCTTGTCCT
>NW_014618701.1:0-289 GCF_000485595.1 Priapulus caudatus | reverse complement strand
GGACAAGGGGTTTTGATCAAGATTAAAGCCACTGGAAAGACAGATATCTACCGATCTTCTCTGGTATGCCAAAGTCTCAACACATAAATAGTTGATTGTGAATTTCATAGCGGATTTCGTAGTGACCGACCAGGATGCGTCGAACATCACGTGGATTGAATATTTCCAGTTTTTCACCGAGATACGGATGCTTGAGGAGGCTGGTTGGAGCGGTGGCCAGGGATTGTACGGTTTTGGCTGCAGCGTTCTTGTTGACCGGTGCTAGAAAATCATAAAGGCGCGCCAGGTC
>NW_014618700.1:0-289 GCF_000485595.1 Priapulus caudatus | reverse complement strand
CTCTCTCTCTCTCTCCCACTCTCTCTCTCTCCCTATCAGGCTACAGCAGCAGCTAGTGAGTGGTGGATGGATGTACGTGTGTCGACGTACTCCGGTCGTGGGCGCAGCGAGGCCTGTGAGAGTGCGCGTGTGTGTACGGACCACCAGCTAATGGGCCGCAGTGGGGTCGATATGGCGAGCAGTGAGAAGCAATTATCAAAAGATTTGCTGATTACGGGGCCAAGAGAGCGATAGCCGTAGTCTGGCCATCAGAGAGAGAGAGAGAGAGAGAGAGAGAGAGAGAGAGAGA
>NW_014618699.1:0-289 GCF_000485595.1 Priapulus caudatus | reverse complement strand
GGAGGGAGGGAGGGAGAGCGAAATCGTGAGGAACCTTGTCGCTGGCTGCCTCGGTCGCCCTTCTCCTCCTCGCTCCTCCTCTTCCCTCTCCTCCTCTTCCCTCTCCTCCTCCCCCCCGCCTCTCACTCTCCGCTCTCTCATTTATTCATTGCTCTGCACCCGCAGCAAAAACCTTCCCGTGAACTCATCTATGTAATGTGCCTCCCCCGCGGTGTGGTGCCCCCTCCTCTTCCTTCTCCCCCAACTCCTCTTCTCCCTCCTCATTCTTCTTCTCCCCCTCCTTCTCCCC
>NW_014618698.1:0-289 GCF_000485595.1 Priapulus caudatus | reverse complement strand
CTGCATATTGTTGTATGATGTTGTACGTTGTTGTATGCATAATGTTGCTCCATGTTGCAGTTCTACCACGCGTGCGACGAGGACGTCTACTACTGGTGCCTCATGCGCTACACTGCGCTGCATATTGTTGTATATTGTTGTATATTGTTGTGCGTGGTTGTACGTTGTTGTATGCATAATGTTGCTCCGTGTTGCAGTTCTACCACGCGTGCGACGAGGACGTCTACTACTGGTGCCTCATGCGCTACACTGCGCTGCATATTGTTGTATATTGTTGCGTATTGTTGTA
>NW_014618697.1:0-289 GCF_000485595.1 Priapulus caudatus | reverse complement strand
GCTGTTTTCGCTGCCACCTTCTCTCAGTCTCCCAGCCCTCTCTTCCGCAGCAAGCTATATTACGTAATTTTCTTTAGGCCGTGATGCACGTCTGAAACAGTGCTCTCGCATGCGTAATATCTCCCGAGAAGAAGAATATTTAGCCAAAATTATGCATTTAAAATGAAGAGGGGTTATCCTAGCATAGATTTCTATAATGATAATTCATCAGTAGACCTCACTTACGAAATAGGAGGCAGACCTTGCACGTAAGATCTTCGCTGCATAAACCAGTGAGTACACAATCTGG
>NW_014618696.1:0-289 GCF_000485595.1 Priapulus caudatus | reverse complement strand
CATTCCAAATTAATTTTTATTCCAAATTAATTTTTATTCCAAATTAATTTTTATTTCAAATTTATTTTTATTCCAAATTTATTTGCGAGAACAAATCGCGGTGGCCTAGATGGCTACGGATATTGGTGGGGGCGGAGTGACGTCACTCCCCCTTAGTGGGCCTCAACAAACCTTCAAAACAAGAGAGCAAACGCCATTTGTAAATGTGTTGTTTTGGTTCATGCTCAATAGATAAATAAGTGTTTCTGATGTATATTCCATGAAAAACACACCTTTTACTCATTAATAT
>NW_014618695.1:0-289 GCF_000485595.1 Priapulus caudatus | reverse complement strand
GTACGCGAAAAATATGGCGTATACAGTAATTTTGAACACTGAACAAGTACCAATTTTAAATCATTAGAAATCTTTAATTATGACTTATATGCAGTTCATAAGTAAAATTAATATAATTTAACTAGTGCAGTAAGGGCTTTAGTAATGAGGCGAAACTTACCTCACAGATATACCTGACCCCGACAGCTTTGTCAACTGTGACGCTGGCAGATGAAATGTGACATGTATTGATCTGTTCAGGTCACGTCTACGAGAGTCATGGTCCACTGATTCTTGAAACCTAACCGAT
>NW_014618694.1:0-289 GCF_000485595.1 Priapulus caudatus | reverse complement strand
CATCCGTTATCTATCCACATCCGCATCTGCATCAGCTGCAGCCTGGCTTCACCAAGGCTTCACAGCTTCACCTCTGCAGCCCGCCACCACGGTAACGATCAATCAACGACCGCTTCATCATCATCATCGTCATCATTGTCATCGTCACCACCATCATCATCGTCATCGTCGTCATCGTCACCACCATCATCATCATCATGGTCATCATCGTCATCATTGTCATCATCATCATCATCGATGATCATCATCATCGTCGTCGTCATCGTGATCATCATGGAGGCTGAGGAAA
>NW_014618693.1:0-289 GCF_000485595.1 Priapulus caudatus | reverse complement strand
TTAGATTTTCCACGGTACCTACCTCACAGTCAATATAGCCAATATAAACTTGTCAGTGTTACAGCCTATAGATAAAAATATGGCAAATCCTTGTGCAATGATGACTCAACTGGACTGGATTAGTGTAATACAATAGATTTGTCACTGTACCTACCTCGTAGCCAATAAAGTTTAGAAGGCTTCCTATGTTATTATCGGTTGTGTGTCCATATAAAGGACGCCTGCAAGCACGAGAGTAAGACGGAGGTGTTAGAATCGAATAGAGATATCATAAGCATACACCGTGTAA
>NW_014618692.1:0-289 GCF_000485595.1 Priapulus caudatus | reverse complement strand
GTTCCATCCGTTATATCGGTTATATCCGTTCTATCCGTTCTATCCGTTATATCCATTCTATTCGTTCTATCCGTTCTATCCGTTCTATCCGTTCTATCCGTTCTATCCGTTATATCGGTTCTATACGTTCTATCGGTTCTATCCATTCTATTCGTTCTATCCGTTCTATCCGTTCTATCCGTTATATCGGTTATATCCGTTCTATCCGTTATATCGGTTATATCCGTTCTATCCGTTATATCGGTTATATCCGTTCTATCCGTTCGATCCGTTCGATCCGTTCCATCCA
>NW_014618691.1:0-289 GCF_000485595.1 Priapulus caudatus | reverse complement strand
CACACGCACACGCACACGCACACGCACACGCACACGCACCAACACTGCTTCGCGCTATAAAATGAACATGATACTATCATTGATACTATCTACCCGCGATAGGTATTTTACCTGTTGATCGCATAATCGTCTATAAATAACATATCATAACGATCCATGTCTCTGTCGCGCAGCAGCATTTGCGATCCACCCACTTGATCACACTCGGAAGGTCACGAAACCGACTCACGACTTCAGAGACCGCTACTTATTTTAAGTAATTTATGCTATCGGTTATCATACGCCAAGA
>NW_014618690.1:0-289 GCF_000485595.1 Priapulus caudatus | reverse complement strand
TACCCGACAACGAAAAACGTACCGTAAAACGCTTAAGTATTTTACTGCGGCTCTCCGTGTTATTGCATCGCCTGCATTTAGATCAGGAAGTGTTACCTAATGTATCTACCACAGCAAAAACGTTAACACTCGAATGTGACAAATCTATCTTAGAAGAACGCTTTTTATTACTGGCTGATTTGGAACGAGAAAGGAAGTGGTTAAAAAAGTAAATATTGAGTTGGTATTCTAAATCAAGAAGTGGGGGCTACAAAACTATCATTAATCCAGCTTCGTCGTAATTCAATTT
>NW_014618689.1:0-289 GCF_000485595.1 Priapulus caudatus | reverse complement strand
GACATTATTAGGAGAGGAGAGGATCGATGGTCGAAATGTCGAGAAATGGAAATTCAGTGCCATTCGGCTTAATGGTCAGGTGATTGAATCGCAGCAATGGTATGACTCGAAGTTAAAAATGGTTATACGTGAAATGATTCCCGGTGGATATATCCGAGAATTACGTAATATCAAGGTGGCAAAACAGGACGAGAAACTATTTGAAATACCCTCCGAATTTAAAAAAGAAATTATGCCTGGAGTAATGGCGCCGGAAAAGGTTAGGTGAAGTTGTGATTACCATGATTGC
>NW_014618688.1:0-289 GCF_000485595.1 Priapulus caudatus | reverse complement strand
CTTGATCCATCAGTGAAGCAATACCTTTTGAACCTTGAATCAGTTCATCAAGCGCTTCCTGTGCTGCCTGTCTACGTGAACCCTGTTCACCAGCCATGTCACCAATACTCTGAGCAAGATTGTTCAGCTCGGTCATCATGCCCTGAACTTCATCAGATGCACTGGTTAATACACCAGCAGTTTTTGAGATCTTGTCAATCGCTTCCATGTTAATGCGACCACCCTGGTCAATTTCAGTCAGTGCACGTTGTGACTGATCGGTCAGATCAGTACCTTCATTTACGACGGG
>NW_014618687.1:0-289 GCF_000485595.1 Priapulus caudatus | reverse complement strand
CGGGGGTAAGACTGTGCATACGTACGTACGGGGGGAGGGCTGTGCATACGTACGTATGGGGGGAGGGCTATGCATACGTGCGTACGGGGAGGGTTGTGCATACGTACGTACGGGGGAGGGCTGTGCATACGTACGTACGTACGGGGGGAGGGCTGTGCATGCATACGTACGTACGGGGGTATGCCTGTGCATACGTACGTACGGGGGAGGGCTGTGCATACGTACGTACGTACGGGGGGAGGGCTGTGCATACGTACGTACGTACGGGGGGAGGGCTGTGCATGCATAC
>NW_014618686.1:0-289 GCF_000485595.1 Priapulus caudatus | reverse complement strand
TGTTATCAGTAGTTAGGTTATCATTAGTCAGGTTATCAGTAGTCAGGTTATCAGTAGTTAGGTTATCAGTAGTTAGGTTATCAGTAGTTAGGTTATCAGTAGTTAGGTTATCAGTAGTTAGGTTATCAGTAGTTAGGTTATCAGTAGTCAGGTTATCAGTAGTCAGGTTATCAGTAGTCAGGTTATCAGTAGTTAGGTTATCAGTAGTTAGGTTATCAGTAGTCAGGTTATCAGTAGTTAGGTTATCAGTAGTTAGGTTATCAGTAGGCAGGTTATCAGTAGTCAGGTT
>NW_014618685.1:0-289 GCF_000485595.1 Priapulus caudatus | reverse complement strand
GTATAGAATAAGTGAGGTGATAGGGTACGTGCATGAGGTGATAGGTTCTCTCTACTATGAGGTGTACAGGATAAGTGAGGTGATAGGTTCTCTCTTCTATGAGGTGTACAGGACAAGTGAGGTGATAGGTTCTCTCTACTATGAGGTGTACAGGATAAGTGAGGTGATAGGTTCTCTCTTCTATGAGGTGTACAGGACAAGTGAGGTGATAGGTTCTCTCTACTATGAGGTGTACAGGATAAGTGAGGTGATAGGTGCTCTCTTCTATGAGGTGTACAAGATAAGTGAG
>NW_014618684.1:0-289 GCF_000485595.1 Priapulus caudatus | reverse complement strand
GAGATATAGCTAGTGGATGATGAACAGAGATATAGCTAGTGGATGATGAACAGAGATATAGCTAGTGGATGATGAACAGAGATATAGCTAGTGGCTGATGAACAGAGATATAGCTAGTGGATGATGAACAGAGATATAGCTAGTGGATGATAAACAGAGATATAGCTAGTGGATGATGAACAGAGATATAGCTAGTGGCTGATGAACAGAGATATAGCTAGTGGCTGATGAACAGAGATATAGCTAGTGAATGATGAACAGAGATATAGCTAGTGGATGATGAACAGAG
>NW_014618683.1:0-289 GCF_000485595.1 Priapulus caudatus | reverse complement strand
CACACACACACACACACACACACACACACACACACACACACACACACACAGACATGCACTAACACATTAACACACACACATACACATGCACTAACACACACACACACACAGACATGCACTAACACACACACACACACACAGACATGCACTAACACATTAACACACACACATACACATGCACTAACACACACACACAGACATGCACTAACACATTAACACACACACATACACATGCACTAACACACCCGCACACACTCACACACACACACACACACACACACACACACAC
>NW_014618682.1:0-289 GCF_000485595.1 Priapulus caudatus | reverse complement strand
GCGCGTGAGTGCGTGCGCGTGAGTGCGTGCGCGTGAGTGCGTGCTTGAGCGCGTGCGCGTGAGTGCGTGCTTGAGCGCGTGCGCGTGAGTGCATGCTTGAGCGTGTGCGCGTGAGTGCGTGCTTGAGTGCGTGCTTGAGCGCGTGCGTGTGAGTGCGTGCTTGAGAGAGTGCGCGTGAGTGCGTGCGTCAGAGCGCGTGCTCGTGAGTGCGTGCTTGAGCGCGTGCTCGTGAGTGCGTGCTTGAGCGGTGCTCGTGAGTGCGTGCTTGAGCGCGTGCTCGTGAGTGCGT
>NW_014618681.1:0-289 GCF_000485595.1 Priapulus caudatus | reverse complement strand
TCTCTCCCCCCGCCTTCTCTCTCTCTTTCTCTCTCCATTTCTATCAGCCACTCTCTCTCTCTTTCTGTCCATCTCTCCGCCACTTTCTCCGTCTTTCTCTCTGCCCCCTCTATTTGTCTCCTTCCCTTCCTCTCTGTCTGCCTCCCTTCGTTTCCGCTCTGCCACTCTCTTTTATTTCTCGGCGTTCACATGTGTTTTATGCGAACAAGAAGCCGAATGTGGGATAACTACTTGTTTTTATTCAAAGTCGCTTGGCACTAGATGCACGGTCGAAGCGACCCGTTGCTTA
>NW_014618680.1:0-289 GCF_000485595.1 Priapulus caudatus | reverse complement strand
AGTACAGAGATGAATACACTAGTACAGAGATGAATACACTAGTACAGAGATGAATACACTAGTACAGAGATGAATACACTAGTACAGAGATGAATACACTAGTACAGAGATGAATACACTAGTACAGAGATGATTACATTAGTACATAGATGAATACACTAGTACAGAGATGAATACACTAGTACAGAGATGAATACACTAGTACTAAGTACAAAGATGAATACATTAGTACAGAGATGAATAGACTAGTACAGAGATGAATACACTAGTACAGAGATGAATACACTAG
>NW_014618679.1:0-289 GCF_000485595.1 Priapulus caudatus | reverse complement strand
GCGCACTGCTTTCTAAATAAGGCACATGAATCTGGATGGTTTGCGTCTGGCCAATACGGTCAAGACGACCGATACGCTGCTCCAATAAGTCTGGATTAAACGGAAGATCGAACAGCACCATCTGATGCGCAAACTGGAAGTTGCGACCTTCACTGCCTATCTCGGAACAGATCAACACCTGACTGCCGTCTTCAGTGTTTGAAAAGAATGCTGCGGCTTTATCGCGTTCGACCAGGCTTAGGTCTTCGTGAAACACCGCGGCCAGTATGCCGTGCTGGGTCTTTAATGT
>NW_014618678.1:0-289 GCF_000485595.1 Priapulus caudatus | reverse complement strand
TCTCTCTCTCTCTCTCTCTCTCTCTCTCTCTCTTCTCTCCCCCCTCTCTCCTCTCTCTCTATATCTCTCGCTTCTTTTTCTTTCTCTCTCTCTCTCTCTTTCTCTCTCTCTCTCTCATTCTCTCTCCTTCTCTCTCCCCCCTCTCTATCTCTCTCTATCTGTTTATCTCTCACCGTCTCTCTCTCTCTCCCTCTCTCTCTCTGCCTCTTCTCTCCCCTCTCTCCCACCCCTTCTTTATCTCTCTCTATCTCTTCTCTATCTCTTCTCTCTCTATCTCTTATCTCCCCTT
>NW_014618677.1:0-289 GCF_000485595.1 Priapulus caudatus | reverse complement strand
GCGCTACCGAAGCAGCGGATTTGTCAGGCATGGCGAATGCTTCAGGCCAAGACGTGTAAAGATCGAGAAACGTGAGCATGTAACGATTACCTGAGTTTGTACAGGGGTGTGGCCCTGTGACGTCAATTGAAACTACATCGCCTGAATGTCTGGGTGTTGGGGCATGGTGTAGGGGAGCGCGGACTCGCTGCAGTTTTCGAGAGTTACAGACGACGCAAGATCGAATGTAGTGGTAAGCGTCAGCGAACATGCGGGGCCAGAAATATCGCTGCGTGAGTTTGCCATAGAC
>NW_014618676.1:0-289 GCF_000485595.1 Priapulus caudatus | reverse complement strand
GAACGACGCAGATCGTCAACAGTGCATGAGAACGTGTGATCGCTGATGTTGTGCGCGCGCGTGTATATTCAGCCCGTGTGCGCGCGCGTGTATCTTCAGCCCGTGTGCGCGCGTGCGTGCGCGCGTGCGTGCGAGAGAATGTGCGCGCGTGATCACTGACGACGTTGTGCACGCGAGGATCTTCAAACCGCGTGCGTGCGTGCGTGCGTGCATGCGCGTGTGGATGCGTGTTTATTCATCGACAACGTATGTGCAGGCGGCAAAATTCATCCGGGCTCGTGCGCGCGTA
>NW_014618675.1:0-289 GCF_000485595.1 Priapulus caudatus | reverse complement strand
CACGCACGCACGCACGCACGCACGCACGCACCACACACACACATACACACACACACACACACGCACACGCACGCACGCACGCACGCACGCACGCACGCGCGCGCACACGCGCACACGCACACACAAACCTGTCCAAAATATCTGGCGACTAGGCAGACAAGCCCCTGACACTTGGTGACCTACGACAAGGTCCTGACACTTGGCGACATGTGACAAGGCCTTCACATTTGGCTGCCTATGCCAAGGCCCCAACATTTGGGGACCTATGACATGGCCTTGCCACTGAGTG
>NW_014618674.1:0-289 GCF_000485595.1 Priapulus caudatus | reverse complement strand
GAACATTTTTCAGGGTGGCTTTTTCCGGCTTTGCGCCATGGCCATAGCCGCCATTTTGGCACAATAAATTCACAATACGGGTATTGTTAGCACCGCCCCATGCCCAGGCACTGCCAGGCTTGGGATGGTTCTGATTACACCAGTGTGAAAGTCCTTGTGCATGGATGGATGCTGCTCGTGTAATGACAGCGCCAGTCCTTGGTTCATCGGGTCATTAGCCGCCACGCTGTGAACTACTGCATGTGCTTTGCTGAGTAAAATATCGCCTGAAACTTGCTTTAACATAGTC
>NW_014618673.1:0-289 GCF_000485595.1 Priapulus caudatus | reverse complement strand
TGCACTACAGTATATGCACTATCCACTATGCACTATGCATTATGCACTATACACTATGCACTGTGCACTATGCGCTATGCACTATGCACTATGCATTATGCACTATGCACTATGCACTATGCACTATGCGCCATGCGCCATGCACCATGAACAATGCAATATGCACTATGCACTATGCACTATGCACTCTGCACTATGCACTATGCACTATGCGCTATGCGCTATGCTCTATGCACTAAGCACTATGCGCCATGTACCATGCACAATGCACCATGCACCATGCACTATG
>NW_014618672.1:0-289 GCF_000485595.1 Priapulus caudatus | reverse complement strand
TCTCTCTCTCTCTCTCTCTCTCTCTCTCTCTCTCTCTCTCTCTCTCTCTCTCTCTCTCTCTCTCTCTCTCTCTCTCTCTCTCTCTCTCTCTCTCTCTCTCTTCTCTCTCTCTCTCTCTCTCTCTCTCTCTCTCTCTCTCTCTCTCTCTCTCTCTCTACGGCCGTCAGACTTCCGTTTAAGCCCCGCGGGAATGAGAAGGCAGAACCAGTATGCGACGTACATATACATGACGTCACACTACTGACGCATCACACAGTTCGCACTTTATACGGTTTCTCTCGTGAGAGAT
>NW_014618671.1:0-289 GCF_000485595.1 Priapulus caudatus | reverse complement strand
AACCGTGTGGGCGCGCGCGCGCGTGCGTGCGTGCGTGCGTGCGTGTGTGTGTGTGTGTGGGTGGGTGTGTGTGTGCGTACGTGTGTGTGAAATTATAAATGGCCAATGTAACCCAACAGAGCATGTATAACCCGTCTCCGTGAGTTTACGTGATCCAGGTACGTATATATATATCCAGGTTCAGGTATAAGCGCCGGATTCTGGGAGGGCTGCAGCAGATATATGTAGAATTATAAGAATATATTATTCGATATATATATATATATATATATATATATATATAGTACTC
>NW_014618670.1:0-289 GCF_000485595.1 Priapulus caudatus | reverse complement strand
CCGCGCGGATCGTATGTCACGGCGGCGGCGGCTGCACTGCCGCCAGCACGCGCACAATGGCGCGCGCGCACGCATGCGTGTGTGGCGGGAGCGGCAGAGCTGACTAGTACTGCAGGGGAAGCAATCTACGTAGATGTGTATGTGTGTGCGTGTGTGTACGCAGTTGCAGTAGTAGTAGCATGCAACAGCAACATCAGCAGCAACAGCAGCAGTAGCAACAACAGCATAACCGTCATCATCATCATCATCATCATCATCATCGTCACCATAATCATCATCATCATCATCG
>NW_014618669.1:0-289 GCF_000485595.1 Priapulus caudatus | reverse complement strand
TAAAAACTGCTTTTCCTCGTCCTGTAATATAACAGCTATATCTTTGCCCAGCTGAAAGACCCCAGCCATTGGTATGACATAATCTGCCGCTTTTACTGATGACTCATATTCCTCAAATAGCATGTCAGCCGGATAAATAGATTCAATATGACGAATGATATATCCAATATCTTTTGCGTCTCTTCCCGGCTGCTCTATATGCCGCTCTTTCCATGCAAATAGCTTTAGCGCACATAATCCTTGAGGGCTAACTACCGGTACTAAAATTACCTCGTTAACTTTCACTTGT
>NW_014618668.1:0-289 GCF_000485595.1 Priapulus caudatus | reverse complement strand
ACACACACACACACACACACACACACACACACACACACACACACGTGCGCGCATACACGCATACACAATCTTGTAAAATCACGCGCCGGCTTTTATAACACGCGAACTTGATATTAGTTTCTGATAGAGCTTGTTGGGTGTAAAAAAAAAAACTTCATCCACTCCCGTCCTTCTCCTTGACCTCCGATGTCCCTAGCTCAGCCTCCTTTTTTGATACCGCCCCTCAGCTATTTTCTCTGCCGCTTTTTCCTCAGTCTCCCACCATTCGCTCTCTCTCTCTCTCTCTCTC
>NW_014618667.1:0-289 GCF_000485595.1 Priapulus caudatus | reverse complement strand
AGCCAGATCACACCCTCCGCTTTTGTACAGACAAACCTGAACCTACTCGCATTATTATGTAGTTACGTGGCTAATTTGATGAGTAATGCTCAACGTGCGATACCTTCGACGAAATTGTTATTCTTAGACATACTCACCGCATTGAAAATCGTCTTAAACAGTGTCCGGTCACTCACCTTAATCACTATAGATATTCCCGCTTCGCCACGTGATAAAGAATACCAATCCTATTTCTCTGAAAAAATAAGGGGAGCAAACCGTATTTGGTTTTTGAATAAAAAGCACTGTA
>NW_014618666.1:0-289 GCF_000485595.1 Priapulus caudatus | reverse complement strand
CATCTGTGTTACCGGTAGTGTAACGGACACCTGTGTTTACCTGCAGTGTAACGGACATCTGTGTTTACCTGCAGTGTAACGGAGATCTGTGTTTACCTGTAGTGTAACGGACACCTGTGTTTACCTGCAGTGTAACGGACACCTGTGTTTACCTGCAGTGTAACGGACATCTGTGTTTACCTGCAGTGTAACGGACATCTGTGTTTACCGGTAGTGTAACGGACACCTGTGTTTACCTGCAGTGTAACGGACATCTGTGTTTACCTGCAGTGTAACGGAGATCTGTGTT
>NW_014618665.1:0-289 GCF_000485595.1 Priapulus caudatus | reverse complement strand
AAGTTTTCTTATATTATCATAAAATCCGATGATCCCGTTCCGATATTCAAATTAGGGAGGAAATTGTAGCAGAGAAATTGTAAAGCAGATGTAAAGTTTGTATATTACGCAGAATCTAATGCTGCAAAATGTCGCTCATCGCGACTGCAAGCCGCGTGTCGTACGCGAACGTGTCCGATGTTCTTGCATGCACGCACACACACACACACACACACACACACACACACACACACACACACACACACACACACACACACACACACACACACACACACACACACACACACAC
>NW_014618664.1:0-289 GCF_000485595.1 Priapulus caudatus | reverse complement strand
CTGTATGTACCCCTACCCCCCCCCCCCCTGTACGCACCTACCCTCTCTCTTCTGTATGTACCTACTCTCTCTTTTCTGTACGTATCTAACTTCTCTCTTCTGTATGTACCTACCCTCTCTTTCCTGTACGTATCTAACTTCTCTCTTCTGTATGTACCCACCCTCTCCCCCTGTACGCACCTATCCCCTCTCTTCTGTACGCACCTAGCCTCTCCCACCTGTATGTACCTACCCTCTCCCTCCTGTACGCACCTATCCCCTCTCTTCTGTACGCACCTAGCCTCTCCCA
>NW_014618663.1:0-289 GCF_000485595.1 Priapulus caudatus | reverse complement strand
AAGAGCAACGTAATGAGATAGAAGCTGATATACAAGCAGTATATGAAACACGCCCAGCGCTAGCTATGGTTGATTCTGATAAAGGTATTACTAATCTACATGTACCAAGCAATGTTATTGTTGATGCCTCTATGCCTGCAGCACTTCGATCGTCGGGAAAAATGTGGGGCCCTGATGGTAAGTTGCATGATACTGTGGCGATGATTCCTGATCGCTGTTATGCGGGTATTTATCAAGAAGTATTTACCTTCTGTAAAGAGCATGGTGCATTTGATGTTACAACCATGGG
>NW_014618662.1:0-289 GCF_000485595.1 Priapulus caudatus | reverse complement strand
GCACACACACACACACGCACGCACGCACGCACGCACGTACGCACTCACGTACAGGTGCACGGCATCGTACAGGTAAGCTGCCTCGGGCCGCAGCTGTAAGATGTAGAACATGTACGCGTGATATACACACACGCACGCACGCACGCACGCACGCACGCACGTACAGGTGTACGGTATCGTACAGGTAAGCTGCCTCGGGCCGCAGCTGTAATATGTTAGAACATGTACGCGTGATATACACACACACACACACGCACGCACGCACGCACGCACACACACATACACACAC
>NW_014618661.1:0-289 GCF_000485595.1 Priapulus caudatus | reverse complement strand
CTATACACCTACCGTTTCCATGTATCACCCCACCTCCTCCTACCATGTCTATACACACAGATCACCCCTATACCTACTCAGTCATCCCTACTACCTACTCGGTCAATACACCTACCGTCTCCATGTACAAACCAACCCCTACGTACCACGTCCATGTACCGCGTACCCACCTCCTACCTAGCTACCACGTCCATGCACGCAGCCCACCCCTACCTACCACGTCCATGTATCCGCGTACCCACCCCCTACCTAGCTACCACGTCCATGTACCGCGTACCCACCCCCTACC
>NW_014618660.1:0-289 GCF_000485595.1 Priapulus caudatus | reverse complement strand
TGTGTGTGTGTGTGTGTGTGTGTGTGTGTGTGTGTGTGTGTGTGTGTGTGTGTGTGTGTCTGTGCGTGTGTGCGCGTGGGTGTGTGCGAGCACGTGTGCATGTGTGTGTATGCAAATATCAGGACTGTGTAATATAGATATATGTCTACATCTATCTATATATGTTATATATGTATATATATATTTATATATCTATTTATGTAATATAGATCTCTAAGTAACACTCGTGTATAATACGATATGCACTGAACCAAAAGAGGACCAACTCGGTCTCAGTCGAAATTGCTTC
>NW_014618659.1:0-289 GCF_000485595.1 Priapulus caudatus | reverse complement strand
CTCTATCCTCAGGGCTTCTTCCCCTGCTTTCCCTATTCGCAAGGGAGTAACCTCGTCCTCCTTCTCTATCCTCAGGGCTTCTTCCCCTGCTTTCCCTATTCGCAAGGGAGTAACCTCGTCCTCCTTCTCTATCTTCAGGGCTTCCCCTGCTTTCCCTACTTCCAAGGGAGTATCCTCTTCTTCCTTCTCTATCTTCAGGGCTTCTTCCCCTGCTTTCCCTACGTCCAAGGGAGTATCCTCCTCTTTCGTTTCTCTCTTTCCTATCCTTGCCTGCGCACAGGATCCTCCT
>NW_014618658.1:0-289 GCF_000485595.1 Priapulus caudatus | reverse complement strand
GTGGTGGCGGCAGTAGCTGGGTGTAGCGGTGGTGGCGGCGGCGGCAGTAGCTGGGTGTAGCGGTGGTAGCGGTGGTGGCGGCAGTAGCTGGGTGTAGCGGTGGTAGCGGTGGTGGCGGCAGGCGGCAGTAGCTGGGTGTAGCGGTGGTGGCGGCGGCGGCAGTAGCTAGGGTGTGGCTAGCGGTAGTGGCGGCGGCGGCAGTAGCTGGGTGTAGCTAGCGGTGGTGGCGGCGGCGAGAGTAGCTGTGTGTAGCGGTGGTGGTGGCGGCGGCGGCAGTAGCTGGGTGTAG
>NW_014618657.1:0-289 GCF_000485595.1 Priapulus caudatus | reverse complement strand
GACTGCTGGCGCTGACGGTACCCCACTGCCTTGCTCCCACCGTTGTCTCTCTCCCCTCCTCTCCCCTCCCTCCCCATCCCTCTCCCTCCCTCCCCTCCTCCTCTCCCCTCTCTCTCTCTATCCTTACCTGCGAGGAGACTGCTGGCACTGACGGTACCCATGCCTGCTCCCACGTTGTGATGCCAGCAGATGGCGCCGCTGTGAACGGTGTAGAGCGCAGCACCTCCCCGACGGCCGACGCGGCGAGTCGCTCAACCTCACTACGCTCTACACGTAAATAATATATATA
>NW_014618656.1:0-289 GCF_000485595.1 Priapulus caudatus | reverse complement strand
TCCTATTATAGCTCATATTATAACTCTTATTATAGGTTCTATTATAGGTTCTATTATAGGTCCTATTATAGGTTCTATTATAGGTTCTATTATAACTCCTATTATAGGTTCTATTATAGGTCCAATTATAACTCCTATTATAGGTTCTATTATAGGTCCTATTATAACTCCTATTATAGGTTCTATTATAGCTCCTATTATAGCTCCTATTATAGGTTCTATTATAGGTCCTATTATAGCTCCTATTATAGGTCCTATTATAGCTCCTATTATAGGTTCTATTATAGCT
>NW_014618655.1:0-289 GCF_000485595.1 Priapulus caudatus | reverse complement strand
GAAAAAGGAGAGAGCGGCTGTTTCCTCGCCGCCTATATTCGTCTCTCCCTGTGAGGAGCAGCTAAGAGAGAGAGCAGACCAGGAAGCCGTAGCAGCACGATGGATGGCGGACACGATTCGCCGCCTAAATCCTCGCGGATACACCATCGTTAGCGCGTGCTTGCCGTGCGCCGTTAACGACACAGATCCGCACGTGTAATTCATCGTCTGTGTGTGTGTGTGTGTGTGTGTGTGTGTGTGTGTGTGTGTGTGTGTGTGTGTGTGTGTGTGTGTGTGTGTGTGTGTGTGT
>NW_014618653.1:0-289 GCF_000485595.1 Priapulus caudatus | reverse complement strand
CTCTCTCTCTCTCTTCTCTCTCTCTCTCTCACTCACGCGCGCGCGCTCTCTCTCTCTCTCTCTCTCCCTACCACGAAAACAACAAACTATGCGTGCATGCGCGTGCATCTGTGCGTGCGCGTGCGTGTACGCAAGCTTGCGTGTGTCGTTGCTACACATCCTGACAGGCCGGTCCGTGGCGATAGCGACGGTGGCGGAGTTGGTTGGTGGGGTCGTTGGTAACGCAGTGATGCTGCTGCTGCTGCTGCTGCTGCTGCTGCTGCTGCTGTGCTGCTGCTGCTGCTGCTGC
>NW_014618652.1:0-289 GCF_000485595.1 Priapulus caudatus | reverse complement strand
GGCAGCCCGGCGATACCTTATTGCTGAGTGGCAAAATGCTCACCGGTCGGGATGCGGCGCACAAAAAAATGGTCGATATGATAGCGAATGGAGAAACCTTGCCAGTCAGTATGGAAGGTCGGTTTATCTATTACGTCGGCCCGGTCGATCCGATTGGCACCGAAGTCGTCGGTCCGGCTGGCCCAACCACAGCGACGCGAATGGATAAATTCACCCGCACCATGCTCGAAGAAACCGGCCTGCTCGGCATGATCGGCAAGGCCGAACGCGGCCCGACTGCGATTGAGGC
>NW_014618651.1:0-289 GCF_000485595.1 Priapulus caudatus | reverse complement strand
GTTGATGCGCTGGTACCCGAGCGTGTCTGGCAAGAAACCAGTCGTGCGCTATCGGAACGAAATCCAGAGGAGTTTATAAAGGCTTTACGAGAATGTGGTGCTTTAAACGTCCTGTTCCCAGAAGTAGATCGTTTGTTTGGTGTACCACAGCCAGAGGTGCATCACCCTGAAATTGATACAGGCGTGCATACTTTGATGGTACTACGGCAGTCTTGTTTGTTGAGCAAAGAGCCAGAAGTTCGTTTTGCTGCGTTAACGCATGACCTAGGTAAAGGAACCACGGAGAAGG
>NW_014618650.1:0-289 GCF_000485595.1 Priapulus caudatus | reverse complement strand
ACCACACACACACACACACACACACACACACATACCCCCCACCCCACACACACACACCTGGTCTTCTTCAGCTTGTGGTTGCTGGGCAGCTGATCGAAGTACTCCTCACTGATGGCCGTCACGCTGACCATGTACTCTGTCTTCTCGGACAGCCCGTCGACGACGACACGCGTCACATCCGGCAGCAGTTCGAGCAGCTCGTGCTGCGGCCCGGATGGTCGGCGCCATGCATGGAGAACACGTCGACACGCGTGCCTGCTCGCGGGAGAGAGAGAGAGAGAGAGAGAGG
>NW_014618649.1:0-289 GCF_000485595.1 Priapulus caudatus | reverse complement strand
ACACTGGGCCCATTAATAAGAATGCCATGAGCCACCAGATGAGAGTTTCGGATGGAAGCCGGCGTCAAAGCAGCTCATGACCCGCGCTAATATTGGGTTGCTAAGGTCACTCGACATACTTGCCACACTGAATAATTGTTGGGGGGTTAGGGCTAGCATTAGGAAAAACGTTGGGAAGATTGGATAGGAAACTTTTGCGTAAACACAGCACCATAATTCAGCGAACGTCGAGTCACACTCACTATCCATAACATCTTCCATGAAAAAGATTGAAGCAGAAATACGATAG
>NW_014618648.1:0-289 GCF_000485595.1 Priapulus caudatus | reverse complement strand
TAATATAGACATTATAGGAGAAATTGTAAAGATTGTATGGTATATAATAAGTGTATTGTATGTTGAGTGTATATAAGTGTATAATAAGTGTATAATAAGTGTATAATATAATAAGTATATAATATGTAAGTGTATAATATATATAAGTGTATAATAAGTGTATAATAAGTGTATATATATATTGAGTGTTTAATATAAATATCTCTATATTATTCACTCATTATATAATGTATAACATATATAAATGTGATTAATATACATCAGGCACAAGCGCATCGCTAATAATTAT
>NW_014618647.1:0-289 GCF_000485595.1 Priapulus caudatus | reverse complement strand
AGAGAGAGAGAAAGAGAAGAGATACATAGATAGATAGTAGATAGATAGATAGATAGATAGATAGATAGATAGATAGATAGATAGATAGATAGATAGATAGATAGATAGATAGATAGATAGATAGATAGATAGATAGATAGATAGATAGCTAGATAGATAGATACATAGATCGATAGCTAGATAGATAGATACATAGTTCGATCGATCGATAGATAAATAGATCGATATATAGATAGTATGTAACGTATAGATTGTATAAGCGTCTCTATGTACAGGCTGGTACGAGCAT
>NW_014618646.1:0-289 GCF_000485595.1 Priapulus caudatus | reverse complement strand
ATGCATTATGCACTATGCACTATGCACTATGCACTATGCACTATGCACTATGCACCATGCACCATGCACTATGCACTGTGCACTACGCGCCATGCGCCATGCACCATGTACCATGCACCATGCACTATGCACTATGCACTATGCACTATGCACTATGCACTATGCACTATGCACTATGCACTCTGCACTATGCACTATGCGCTATGAGCTATGCTCTATGCACTATGCACTATGCGCCATGCACCATGCACCATACACCATGCACCATGCACTATGCACCATGCACCAT
>NW_014618645.1:0-289 GCF_000485595.1 Priapulus caudatus | reverse complement strand
TATAGGTGAAACGCTGAGACCACGGCGCACACCCGCGCGCGAGACGCTGCCGCCACGAGCGAGCACACCGCCAGACCGCTGTGCGCGAGGGAAACACTATATACAGGTGGACATAATATAGAGGTGCACGTGGTTAATATAGGTGAAACGCTGAGACCACGGCGCACGTGCGTGAGAGATGGTGCGAGTGCGCATATACCGACAGACCGCTGTGCGCGAGGAGAATGCTAAGTGCCCCTTATGGAGAGGTGGCTAAAATATTATATAGATGTGCGGGTGGTTAATATAG
>NW_014618644.1:0-289 GCF_000485595.1 Priapulus caudatus | reverse complement strand
TTAACGCCTCCACCTGATTCACCGAGTAACCATACCATGTATGCACGTTGTAGGTATACTAACGCCTCCACCCGATTCACCGAGTAACCATACCATGTATGCACGTTGTAGGTATATTAACGCCTCCACCTGATTCACCGAGTAACCATACCATGTATGCACGTTGTAGGTATACTAACACCTCCACCCGATTCACCGAGTAACCATACCATGTATGCACGTTGTAGGTATATTAATGCCTCCACCCGATTCACCGAGTAACCATACTATGTATGCACGTTGTAGGTAT
>NW_014618643.1:0-289 GCF_000485595.1 Priapulus caudatus | reverse complement strand
CCAATGTTATATTTTCAGTATCTACTTGGTGCAAATTTGCCAATTTATTACTCAGCGCAAAACCACCACCATCTGGGTAATAGTTTATTGACTTCGCCGTATTAGCAATGGCCTGCAATGCAAGAGAACTTGGCCCTAAAGGATTTTCGTTTGATGCGAGTTTTATAGAATTACTTATACCTAACTCACGTTCCAATTCTTCAATTGGTTTACCGGGGGGATAAGGAACTAATTTTTGTACGCCAGGCGTAGCTAATTCTAAGTAAGACTTAGCCATTATTAGAGAACT
>NW_014618642.1:0-289 GCF_000485595.1 Priapulus caudatus | reverse complement strand
CCCGGGTCATTCGCTGACCGAGCGGAGTGAAGAATTCAGGTCAGTGCATACCTCACGTGTTGCTCGCGCTATCTAGCTCAGGATTGCACTATGCATGGCATGACGAACCTCCCTCAGCCTCCCTCAGCCTCACTCAGCCTCCCTCAGCCTCCCTCAGCCTCACTCAGCCTCCCTCAGCCTCCCTCAGCCTCCCTCAGCCTCCCTCAGCCTCCCTCAGCCTCCCTCAGCCTCCCTCAGCCTCACTCAGCCTCCCTCAGCCTCACTCAGCCTCTCTCAGCCTCCCTCAGCC
>NW_014618640.1:0-289 GCF_000485595.1 Priapulus caudatus | reverse complement strand
TCATGCTGCCATGCTGATGCTGTCATGCTGCCATGCTGTCTTGCTGATGCTGCCATGCTGATGCTGTCATGCTTTTTATGTTGATGCTGATGCTAATGCCGCCATGGTGATGCTGATGCTGTCATGGTGATGCTGATGCCGCCATGCTGATGCTGATGCTGTCATGCTGATGCTGATGCTGATGCTGATGCTGATGCTGATGCTGCTCTCTCTCTCTCTCTTTCTATATATATATATGTATATATATATATATATATATATATAACATATATATATATATATATATATA
>NW_014618639.1:0-289 GCF_000485595.1 Priapulus caudatus | reverse complement strand
GCTGTGCTTCGCCCTACGGCAGTTGGGTTGCGACTACCAACCATGGCAAGCTGTGGTTGTAAGAGATATTCAGGGTCGCCTCTTACATATAATAAAGGGGGGGCGTCGGGTAGGTTTTTTAGTTGCGTAGGGTAGCGTGCATCATGATAAGTAATGATGTGATGCCCTGGGTGAGAAAACCATTCGAGGTCTGCTGAAATGTCCGGTTTTTCTGAACTGCTAAGAGCCGATATTGTTTTGGGTTTTAGTGATAGGTCGGATAGTTGTTGGTTGCTCGCGCTGAGAATTG
>NW_014618638.1:0-289 GCF_000485595.1 Priapulus caudatus | reverse complement strand
TAGAAAGAAGGAAGGAAGGAAGGAAGGGGTTAACACACGCCGCACATGTACTAGAAAGAAGGAAGGAAGGAAGGAAGGGGTTAACACACACCACACATGTACTAGAAAGAAGGAAGGAAGGGGTTAACACACGCCGCACATGTACTAGAAAGAAGGAAGGAAGGAAGGGGTTAACACACGCCGCACATGTACTAGAAAGAAGGAAGGAAGGAAGGAAGGGGTTAACACACACCGCACATGTACTAGAAAGAAGGAAGGAGTTAACACATGCTGCACATATCGTAGAAAG
>NW_014618637.1:0-289 GCF_000485595.1 Priapulus caudatus | reverse complement strand
GCTTTTCTAGTTTTACTGAACACGGCTCTTCTTCCCATCTTCCTACCCCAGTGAAATAATCCAATAGTATTGAATTTTTATTAATGCGTTTTATTTTACCGATGAAAAACTCGGGTTCATCTTGGTTTTCGTATTCAAATATAAAGTACTTGTGGCGTTTAGATACATCTTTTATAAATTCTAGCCACGAGCCAAGTGCATATTTTTTATTAAAATCTATTTTTTCAAAAAGGCCTTCCTTTATTAGAAGTTGTTTTTGGAAGATATTAGTTTTTCTCGATGCTATATC
>NW_014618636.1:0-289 GCF_000485595.1 Priapulus caudatus | reverse complement strand
CCCCAAAAAACGAAAAGTTTTGGATGGAGAAGAATTGGAATCAAGTTCGGAGAACTGCTCAGTGAGTAGGCCTAGTATTGCTCATAGGGTCTATGTCCCCCAGGCCCAGGGTACGTTCCGGCAGTACCCCGGGGGACATAGACCCTTTCAGCCCTAGTATCCTTTGTCCTAATAATAAATAATTGTTTTATAAATTTCATTTAATAAGTCAATAAGCCATTTTTGCAGCTAGAGATCCAGGTGCGTGTACAGGGGGGGTCCAGGGGGTCCGGACATCCCTCTCTGCTCG
>NW_014618635.1:0-289 GCF_000485595.1 Priapulus caudatus | reverse complement strand
CTCTCTCTCTCTCTCTCTCTCTCTCTTCTCTCTCTCTATCTCTCTCTCTCTCTCTCGCTCTCTCTTTCTCTATCTCTCTCTCTCTCTCTCTCTCTCTCTCCCTCTCTTTCTCTCTGTCTCCGGCGGCTATACAGTGTGTGCCGTGAGGCAAGGGTTAGCGTTATCACAGTGCGATGCAGAGAAGTGGGTTAATGGTTTATACCGATAGAGCGATAGTCGGAGCGAAAAAGAGAAGGAGAAGGAGCGAGTAGAGAGAGCGAGAGAGAAAGAGGAAGAGCGAAAGAGAGAG
>NW_014618634.1:0-289 GCF_000485595.1 Priapulus caudatus | reverse complement strand
ACATAACGTAGTATATGAGACGTTTCGATCACATAACGGAGTATATGAGACGTTTCGATCACATAACGGAGTATATGAGACGTTTCGATCACATAACGGAGTATATGAGACGTTTCGATCACATAACGGAGTACATGAGACGTTTTGATCACATAACGGAGTATATATCTAGGCGTTTCTACATCGTAGCGTTTATGTACACGTAGGTGGTGGGAACTACCGGTCCTGCCTATAGTCGTATCAGGAGTGTATCAATATCATATAGATAATAGATCCTGATCCTATCTAC
>NW_014618633.1:0-289 GCF_000485595.1 Priapulus caudatus | reverse complement strand
GTGTGTATGTGTGTGTGTGTTTGTTGTGTGCGTGTGTGTGTGTGCGTGCGCGCGTGTATGTTTGTGCGTACGTGCGCGCGTGTGTATGTGTGTGTGTAAATGTGCGCGTGGAGGGAGGGGGGGGGAGATGGGGAATGGAGGCTGGCAGAACGAGGGAGTTATAAACTAATGGATATTGAAGAGACACAATCGAGAAAGAGACTCTGTGCTGGTATTCCTTTGATGGTGCTTCAGACGTCCCCTATATTGCCTTCCTAGGGGCTTGGATTTTTAGCAATCGCAACAAAAT
>NW_014618632.1:0-289 GCF_000485595.1 Priapulus caudatus | reverse complement strand
GGAGGAGGTGGTGAGTGGGTGGGTGGGTTGAGTCAGAGTGGAGGGGAGGAGGTGAGTGTAGGGGTGGGTGGGTTAAGTGGAGGGTGGGTGGGTTGAGTGGAGGGGAGGAGGTGAGTGGAGGGGTGGGTGGCGAGTGGAGGGGAGGTGGTTAGTGGAGTGGTGTGTGGGTGGGCTGAGTGGAGGGGAGGAGGTGAGTGGAGGGGTGGGTGGGTTGAGTCAGAGTGGAGGGGAGGAGGTGAGTGGAGGGGAGGTGGTTAGTGGAGTGGTGTGTGGGTGGCTGAGTGGAGGG
>NW_014618631.1:0-289 GCF_000485595.1 Priapulus caudatus | reverse complement strand
CAAGTCGCTATGACAGGCGTGGTGCGTGAGATAGGGTTAAAAAAAAGATCACCTGCCATTCACTAAGGCATAGCTTCGCCACCCACATGCTCGAAGCCGGTATGGATATGTTGGAGCTTCAAGCCATTTTGGGTCACGTCAGTTTGCTCACGACTGCCAAATACACGCACTTAACCACAACATCCCGCCAGCAAAACTTGCATTGTATTAACCGGGTGATGAATCAATTCGACATCAACTGGGGGACTATCCGATGATTCGCCTGGCCTCTATTATCGATCAGTTTGAG
>NW_014618630.1:0-289 GCF_000485595.1 Priapulus caudatus | reverse complement strand
GAACACGCTTTCCCAGATCATTATTCGTACCGCAAACAAGACCTCGATTTCGCTGATGACCTGCCGATTATTATGACCGAAAAAGATGCGGTAAAATGCCGCTTCATGGCGCTGGACAATGCCTGGGTGATACCTGTCACTGCAAAGTTGTCTGAATCGCTGGAATCTAGAATCATCGCCAGCATCGAATCGTTACCGCTCAACTGATCCGACTATGAATAAAAAAATCCTAACATTACTGGTTTGCCCACTTTGCAAAGGCAAACTGGACTTCCACTCAAAACAGAGT
>NW_014618629.1:0-289 GCF_000485595.1 Priapulus caudatus | reverse complement strand
TACAGCTGCTACTGCTGCTACTACTACTGCTGCTGCTACTGCTGCTACTACTGCTGCTGCTACTGCTGTTACTGCTGCTGCTGCTACTACTGTTGCTACTGCTGCTGCTACTGCTGCTGTTGCGGCTGATGTTGCTGCTACTACTACTACTGCTACTGCTGCTACTATTGCTGCTGCTACTGTTACTGCTGCTGTTACTGATGCTGCTGCTACTGCTGCTGCTGCTACTGCTTCTGCTGCAGTTGCCGCTGCTGCTGCTACTGCTACTGCTGCTACTGCTGCTACTGCT
>NW_014618628.1:0-289 GCF_000485595.1 Priapulus caudatus | reverse complement strand
GCCCCCTCTTTCGCTTAGAAAAATTCTTACAAATAAACCCGACCAAGATTCACAAAGCGATAAAATCTTGATGCGAAACACGCGCGTCGGCGATGAGAACAATACCCCACGAACGGCAGCACGCGGCACGCAGCCGACATCATTAGCCGACAACAGAGCGCGTTAATAACGGCCATTAGACGCGCCCGCCATGTCACGTACACCGACGTACAAAACACACGCACATATATACACACACACACACACACACACACACACACACACACACACACACACACACACACACACA
>NW_014618627.1:0-289 GCF_000485595.1 Priapulus caudatus | reverse complement strand
GTACACATAGACTGTATCATATAGACTGTATCACATAAACTGCATTATGTAGACTGTATCACATGGGCGCTGCAGCACATAGACTGCATCACATAGACTGCAGCACATAGACTGTATCACATAGACTGTATCACATAGACTGTATCACATAGACTGTATCACATAGACTGCAGCACATAGACTGTATCACATAGACTGTATCACATAGACTGTATCATATAGACTGTAGCACATAAACTGTATCATATAGACTGTATCACATAGACTGTAGCACATAGACTGTATCACA
>NW_014618626.1:0-289 GCF_000485595.1 Priapulus caudatus | reverse complement strand
ACCCCCATCACTACCTCCACCCCACCACTACCTCCACCCCACCGCTGCCTACACCCCATCACTACCTCACCCCACCACTACCTCACCCCACCACTACCTACACCCCATCACTACCTCCACCACACCACTACCTCCACCCCACCACTACCTACACCCCACCACTACCTCCACCCCACCGCTACCTCTACCCCACCACTACCTACACCCCACCACTACCTCCACCCCACCGCTACCTACACCCCATCACTACCTCCACCCCACCACTACCTCCACCCCACCACTACCCCCA
>NW_014618625.1:0-289 GCF_000485595.1 Priapulus caudatus | reverse complement strand
CTCTGTTCATTAGTGCGGCGCCGTTGAAGCTGACGCTGCATAATCTCTCATCCACATCTCCGGAAAACTGCGGCAGCAGCAGCAGCAGCAGCAGCAGAATCAGTACCAGTAGCAGTAACAGCAGCAGCAGTACCATAATCAGTACCAGTAGCAGTAACAGCAGCAGCAGTACCAGAATCAGTACCAGTAGCAGCAACAGCAGCAGCAGTAGCAGAATCAGTACCAGTAGCAGCAACAGCAGCAGCAGTAGCAGAATCAGTACCAGTAACAGCAGTAGCAGGAGCAGCAG
>NW_014618624.1:0-289 GCF_000485595.1 Priapulus caudatus | reverse complement strand
TATATATATATATATATATATATATATATAAACTCGGAGCCACGTAGCCACATTGAGGCCGCGGGGCGGGGGATTACAGAATAAGCATAGGAGCTAGGGACAGTCTAAGGTGAAGAACAATAGGAGCTGGGGGGGGGACAGTCTCGGGTCAGCACTGTTACGTCACATGTCGTAAGGTCAGTAGACAGGTTGACAGACGATTGTCCGAACTATTGTACAGCTTTTATGACAGCCATCACCCTCCACCTCCACCCCTACCATTCCATCTCTCTATCTCTCTCTCTCTCTC
>NW_014618623.1:0-289 GCF_000485595.1 Priapulus caudatus | reverse complement strand
CTGGTTGCAGA
This sequence comes from Priapulus caudatus, assembly GCF_000485595.1. Lineage (NCBI taxonomy): Eukaryota > Metazoa > Priapulida > Priapulimorpha > Priapulimorphida > Priapulidae > Priapulus > Priapulus caudatus. The sequence continues at coordinate 278 of NW_014618623.1, read as the reverse complement.
TTCATGATTGAACCCCGAGAGCTAGGCGACGTCAACATCACCGTACACGCCATGACTGCTGACTTCTGGTGGCGCCATCTGTCGAGCCGGTGCCGTCATGAGCACAGTCACAGGCGTTTAATAGAGTAGGATTTCTCTACGCCCTCCGCCTCCACCAGCAGTGGCTGCGTGATCGCATCACGGCTGGACAGACGAACCAGAAGACGGCGAACCCTTCTCTGACACCATGGATCTCGTGTTGCCCTCCGAAAGCCTAGTACCAGGTAATTAACTACATA
>NW_014618622.1:0-289 GCF_000485595.1 Priapulus caudatus | reverse complement strand
ATTCTACCTGTTATCTACCTGCTACATACATGCTACAAAGCAGGTAGAGAACAGGTAGCATGTATGTAGCAGGTAGATAACAACATACATGCTACCTGCTACATACATGCTACCTCTTCTCTACCTGCTACATACATGCTACCTGTTCTCCGTCTGCTACATACATGCTACCTGTTATCTACCTGCTACATACATGCTACCTGTTATCTACCTGCTACATACATGCTACCTGTTATCTACCTGCTACCTGTTATCTACCTGCTACATACATGCTACCTGTTATCTACCT
>NW_014618621.1:0-289 GCF_000485595.1 Priapulus caudatus | reverse complement strand
ACTGCTGATACTGCCCTCCTACTGTTACTGCTACTGCTACTGCTACTGCTGATACTGCCGCTCCTACTGCTACTGCTACTGTTACTGCTACTGCTATTACGTCACTGCTACAGCTACTGCTGATACTGCCGCTCCTACTGTTACTGCTACTGCTACTGCTACTGCTGATACTGCCGCTCCTACTGTTACTGCTACTGCTACTGCTACTGCTGATACTGCCGCTCCTACTGTTACTGCTACTGCTATTACGTCACTGTTACTGCTGATACTGACGCTCCTACTGCTACTG
>NW_014618620.1:5013-5218 GCF_000485595.1 Priapulus caudatus | reverse complement strand
CGCTATGCGCTATGGACTATGCACTATGTACTCTGCACTATGCACTACAGTGTATGCACCATGCACCATGCACTATGCACTATGCACTGTGCACCATGTACTATGCACTATGCACGATGCACGATGCACCATGCACTATGCACTATGCACTATGCACTATGCACTATGCACTATGCATCATGCACTATGCACTATGCACTATTCG
>NW_014618620.1:0-289 GCF_000485595.1 Priapulus caudatus | reverse complement strand
GTATGCACTATGCACTATGCACTATGCACTATGTCTATGCACTATGCACTATGCACCATGCACCATGCACCATGCATTATGCACCATGCACCATGCACTATGCACTATGCACTATGCACTATGCACTATGCGCTATGCACTATGCACTATGCCTTATGCACCATGCACCATGCACCATGCACCATGCACCATGCACCATGCACCATGCACCATGCAACCATGCACCATGCAACATGCACTATACTGTATGCACTATGCACTATGCACCATGGACCATGCACCATGCACT
>NW_014618619.1:0-289 GCF_000485595.1 Priapulus caudatus | reverse complement strand
CGTTACCATCATACAGGTGTGTTGCCATTATACAGGTGTGTTACTATCATACAGGTGTGTTACCATCATCCAGATGTGTTACAATCATACAGGTGTGTTACCATCATACAGGTGTGTTACCATCATCCAGGTGTGTTACCATTATACAGGTGTGTTACCATCATACAGGTGTGTTACCATTATCCAGATGTGTTACAATCATACAGGTGTGTTACCATCATACAGGTGCGTTCCCATCATACAGGTGTGTTACCATCATACAAGTGTGTTACCATCATACAGGTGTGTT
>NW_014618618.1:0-289 GCF_000485595.1 Priapulus caudatus | reverse complement strand
GTGTGTGTGTGTGTGTGTGTGTGTGTGTGTGTGTGTGTGTGTGTGTGTGTGTGTGTGCGCGTATGTGCGCGTGTACGTGTGTGCGCGCGCGGTCCACCGTTGTGGCGCGGGCTTGTTTGCTGTTGAGAAATGGAGTTTGGATGCGGACGCGCGGTCGCTGCGGCCGCGTGTCGCATGTTGACACAGCAGCTGCCATTATACAGCCTATTGTCGGCGAGTTACCCGGCCCCTGCTCCCCGCTTCCAATTCTAAGAGCCCCTGCACCCTGCGCACATGGCATACGTGTATC
>NW_014618617.1:0-289 GCF_000485595.1 Priapulus caudatus | reverse complement strand
TATATATATATATATATATATATATGTATATATAGGTGGTACCTACAAGGGTGTTGGACAGGGCTGGCAGCGTGCAGTCGGTATTTCTCCTGCGTCCGCAAAGCTCCGGTTGGCCGTACGCTGCATGCGAGTATGTCAGACGACGTGAATAGGAACTATACTTTCAGAGTACATTTGCTCCGAACGGACATTCTACATTCTTAATATTATATTGCTACATCTCGTATATTCTCTATACTTCTCCTCCTAATTTCAAAGGTAATTCATTAATTATCTAATTACTAGCATA
>NW_014618616.1:0-289 GCF_000485595.1 Priapulus caudatus | reverse complement strand
GACCCCGGAATCTTCCTTAATCAGTGCGTCACTGCCAAACGTTTTAAGCATGATAACCGCTGGTTGTTCGGTTACAGCACTACAGGATTGGATGGCGCGAATTGTCTCAACACCATCCATGTCCGGCATCTTCCAATTGACAAACATTAGCTTGTGGGGGTCATTCGGGGGCGTATTTTCCAGCAGTTCAAGGGCAACCTGTCCGGTCTTTGCCTGCACCACTCGCAAACCAAAACTAGTCAACATGGCACTCAGCACGGCGCGCGCCGTATCATTGTTTTCCACAAGC
>NW_014618615.1:0-289 GCF_000485595.1 Priapulus caudatus | reverse complement strand
GTTCGGGCTGGCTTAGACGTTGCTTAAGTTCTTTAGTTTTGACATCGACCCAGCGGCTTAAGGAAAACACCTCTCCCTTGTAATCCACAGCCACAAAACCGCGCCGATCACCCCGCGCCAACCAAAACCCATGTTCTTTCAGAGCGTTTTGTAAAGATTGCTGGTTATCCGAATTTTGCCATGCCTGTTTAAAAAGCTGCTTTAACATGCCTGCATCTTCAGTTGCGCGTTTTGATTGTTGCCATTCTTGGCGGGAAAAGTTCAAAGGGTTGCGGTATTGTTTATCAAT
>NW_014618614.1:0-289 GCF_000485595.1 Priapulus caudatus | reverse complement strand
CTCTCTCTCTCTCTCTCTCTCTCTCTATCTCCCTCTCTCTCTCTCTCTCTATCTCACACGATATCAGCGCAAGACGGGGGATCATGTGGTTATATATATATATATATACATGGGTTTATGTGGATTACACATGGTGGGATTGTGTTGTTTATTGTGCTGCTAGCATTGCCGGAGCTTATGTGTAATACACGCAAGTAGTTATAACACGCATTTGTTATCGCATATTTTATAGAGAGCGAGGGGAGAGGGAGAGAGGGAGAGAGAAAGAGAGAGAGAGAGACAGAGAGAG
>NW_014618613.1:0-289 GCF_000485595.1 Priapulus caudatus | reverse complement strand
GTGTGTGTGTGTGTGTGTATAACTGTATATATATATATTATGTGTGTGTATATATATATATATATATATATATATGATCCCATGTTAAATATTTGTTAAAATATTTGTACTTGTAATTATTATAATATATTTATATGTGCGCATCTTTCTCGCGGTGTGTGGCTCTTCCTTAAAGATTCTAATTTGAAAACGTATGAACTGCACGCGCGCGTACACGCATGCGTGTATATCTACATTTGCGTACACGCGTCCCCACGTTTCTCGCCGCATTTTCTCTCTCTCTCTCTCT
>NW_014618612.1:0-289 GCF_000485595.1 Priapulus caudatus | reverse complement strand
CTTCCATGGTATTAAAGAAGATAGGCGCTATCTTGCCGCCGAAACAAAAACCGCCTTCGCGTTTGTTCGGAATGAAAGGAATATCGGTTCCCATGTGCCAGAGCACAGAATTCGTTGCCGATTTACGTGAAGAACCTGTGCCGACAACATCGCCCACGTAAGCTAGCGGAAAGCCTTTTTCTTTTAGCTCTTCAATCAGTTTGATAGGGCCTAATACACCCACTTCATCTGGCTCAATGCCATCACGTGCCATTTTTAATATGGCATTCGCATGCAATGGAATATCAGG
>NW_014618611.1:0-289 GCF_000485595.1 Priapulus caudatus | reverse complement strand
AAGAGAGAGATGGATGACGAAGCTGATGTAGTGGGAGAGAAGCCCCCTCCCGGTTTTACCACGTGGAAACAAACATCGCAGGCATTAGCATTCTATGCTGGCGCGTATATATAGGAGGAGCAGCAACTAACCGACTAGTACAAATATTGGCAGCGACTCGTATCTTGTTATCGCGTTTCGATTGGACATGGTCGTAGAGGGAACAGCGACGGCGCTCAGCAACGAAGGTCTAACACGTGACCCCAAGAAGCTCTCCCTCTCCCCCTCTCCCTCTCCTCTCTCTCTCTCT
>NW_014618610.1:0-289 GCF_000485595.1 Priapulus caudatus | reverse complement strand
CCTCTCCTCATCCCCCTCCTCTTCCTCTCCCATCTTCTCGCCTCCTTTCCCTCCCTCTCCTGCCCTCCTCTACCTTCTCCTGCCCTACCGTCCTCTTCTCTAGCATTCTCTCATCACCGCATCCTCCTCGTGCTACTGCCCTCTCCCGTCCTCCTTCCCCTCCTCTCCCTCCCCCTGCCCTCTCCTCGCCCCTTTCCCCACCTCTACCTCCCCATGTCCTCCTCCTCCTCTCTAGCATTCTCTCATCACCGCATCCTCCTCGTGCTACTGCCCTCTCCCGTCCTCCTTT
>NW_014618609.1:0-289 GCF_000485595.1 Priapulus caudatus | reverse complement strand
CACCACCAGGTGGTGCTGTTCGCGCTTCGCGCGTATACCGTTGCTGCAGACTGTCCAGCACATAATACATACTATTGTTAATTAGTATTAATTGTATAGTACTCGTGTGGCTTCGTCACGACTACAGCGTCCGTCTAATCACAGCCAGTACATAACACATCATTATATAACACTGGTTGTGTGTATGCGGCTGCGGCTGCCGATATAGCGGGGAGCAGGAAAGTGTCAAGAACGTATATAACCACATCAGATGGACGAAAGTCGCGTGTCGTGTGCGTGCACAACACGT
>NW_014618607.1:0-289 GCF_000485595.1 Priapulus caudatus | reverse complement strand
CACTTCTATGCGGTCGTTCTGGAATAATATAGGTGGCGATTGACTCGTAAAGTAAATCGACCAATCGACGTTGCTCTTGTGCGCTTATTTTTCCTTGATTGAGATGAGGCTCCCATTGTCGTAATGCTTGCAAGCACCCCTTAAAACTGACCCTGCGAACAGCTATATTTTTCCTTTTACCGACTCAATCATTAGGCGTCGAATACAGTTGTAAGCTATCAGGTGCATAAGTATTTCTTTGCGAACCATATCTGGAGATTGGCAGCGTAAAATATCCATACCCATGGTT
>NW_014618605.1:0-289 GCF_000485595.1 Priapulus caudatus | reverse complement strand
TAACAGCAGCAACAACAGTAGCGTCATCGTCATCATCAGAAGCTGCAGTAACAGCAAGATTACGAAAAACAGTAGTAGTTTCCAGCTCTGCCACCTCTCCCCTCCCCACCCCTGCCACCCTTCCCCTACCCCTGCCACCCCTCCCCTCTCCACCCCTGCCACCTCTCCCCTCCCCACCCCTGCCACCCTTCCCCTCCCCTGCCACCCCTCCCCTCTCCACCCCTGCCACCTCTCCCCTCTCCACCCCTGCCACATCTCCCCTTCAGTGTATTTATTTAATATTTTAACT
>NW_014618604.1:0-289 GCF_000485595.1 Priapulus caudatus | reverse complement strand
AAATTTACCGACTGGCGATGCCTATGAACTACGTTATCTTGCGCCAGGCGCTGGCGCTAATACTGCGTCTTTGGGAACAACGAACTCAGTCTTTACCAATGGTCCACAACAGATAACGGATATACTTGTCGCTTCGGGAAGCACGGTACAAAATCTTAATTTACCAATACAGGCCAACGGCGTAGTTTATGATTCTGTGTTGCGTACGCCAGTAGCGGGTGTACGTTTAACCATGATTAACCAGACTCAAAGCAATCAGGTATTATCGGAAAATTGTTTTACCGATCCA
>NW_014618603.1:0-289 GCF_000485595.1 Priapulus caudatus | reverse complement strand
GTATTAGTGCTTTCACAAGTCTTGTATATCTGCCAGCTTCATTATTGGCCACGTTAGAACATTATCGTAACTGCAATCTGCAATACAACTACTTATCATTTCTTTAGTTGCTGTTCCTAAAATAAGGTTACAGCACATTATAAATGCGGGTGATTCTAGATTATCCAGGAACTGCGATGAACACCTCAGCAACGCCTCCTGCACGGACGATGACCTCTTCCTCGCCGTGCTCGCCGTTCTGATCCGTTGCGCGAAACCTCCATGTCCCTTGAGGCAAACCGTCGAGGAT
>NW_014618602.1:0-289 GCF_000485595.1 Priapulus caudatus | reverse complement strand
CGTCCGTCCCGTCCCTCCTCCTCTCTCTCTCTCTCTCTCTCTCTCTCTCTCGCTCTCGTCACAAACTACTCAAACGTGAATATGTGTTGAAAATTTGTTGCGATAGATCAGGCACTTACTCGACTGTTTGGTAAGCGAGTGTGCGATTGAGAGCGAGAGCCGGCGCACACGCGCGCGAGAGAACGCGGGCCGAATGCACAAATAGAGACAGATCGAAACAGAAAAATGTGAGAATGGGATGGAACAGGTGGTGGGCGAGAGAAAGAGTGAAAGAAAGAGAGAGAGAGAG
>NW_014618601.1:0-289 GCF_000485595.1 Priapulus caudatus | reverse complement strand
GATACTGCACGCCTCATCACGTTATTCACCAGAGCGTGGTGCGATAGCGCTAGTCATGCCCATCTGCGCACATCCAGGTAATAAGAACGGAATCGTCGTTTATGATCTCAGCGTCAACCCGGAGGATTTTTTACACATTGATGCCAATGAACTCAATGGCCGAATTTTTACTCGCAGCGATGAGCTGCCCGAAGGCGTTGAGAGAATCGCACTGAAAACCATACACATCAATAAATGCCCGGTCGTAGCTCCTGCTAAAACCATGGATGATGAAGTGGCACAACACTGG
>NW_014618600.1:0-289 GCF_000485595.1 Priapulus caudatus | reverse complement strand
TGGAACGAGATAGTAGTTAAAATAAAAAGACAAGACCAGACAACTACACACAAAGTCCATATAGATAATCTCAAAATAGCATATCCAGCAGACGCATGGACGAAACCATAGGGGCACAGAAACACACATACCGCACACAGAGAACGAGACATACACCCCAGACGCGCGAAAATGATACAAGGGGGACGCGTACACGATTGTGATGATAGGGAAATAATAATAGGGACTTAATGAGTTAAACATGTTAAAGTCATGAATCTATTACCAAGAGAAGATGTTGAATTTTATG
>NW_014618599.1:0-289 GCF_000485595.1 Priapulus caudatus | reverse complement strand
CAGGCGACGCTTCTCTGGTATCCGGTCTCTTCTCTGGATGTAAAAGTGCAGACAGTATATTAATGCGTGATATGCACCAATACAATACGCCTACTCAAAAATTTTCCCTATTCCTGTGGAGCCATCTTGAGTGCATGAAAAGCCATAATGTAAACTCAATTCGGACAAAACGCTATGTCCCTTATTACCCCCCTAAAACCAAATTCTTTAATCATAATTACTTTTTAATCACGAACCTTTTGGCACCTGCTTCTTTATAAAGACTGAATTGATGAGAGTAGTACGTTTA
>NW_014618598.1:0-289 GCF_000485595.1 Priapulus caudatus | reverse complement strand
CGCACACGCACACACACACAGCACGCACACACACACAGCACGCACACACGGCCAAGGCGGATGTACGGTACAGCAGCACACACACAGCACGCACACAGCACGCACACAGCACGCACACAGCACACGCACACAGCACACAGCACGCACACACACACGCACACGCACACAGCACGCACACAGCACGCACACGCACACAACACGCACACAGCACGCACACAGCACGCACACGCACACACACACACACAGCACGCACACGCACACAGCACGCACACGCACACAGCACGCACAC
>NW_014618597.1:0-289 GCF_000485595.1 Priapulus caudatus | reverse complement strand
TCTCCTCTCTCTCTCTCTCCCTCTCCCTCCCCCTCTCTCTCGCCTCTGTTTGTATGCGTGCAATATGTGGCGAATATATGAGGCTGACAGTACTGTGGTGTTTTACACCGTTCGTGCTCTATCGTACTTTTCTCTAGGTCTGCGTTCCTCGATCTCCCTGCTCCTCTGTGCTTGACATTACGGATACGTCCCAAATTCTCCCTGCTACCTGTGCCTTTCCCTTTCATCTATCGCGCTCCGCTCTCTCTCTCCACTCACTTTCCATATTTCTCTCTCTTTCTCTCCCCCC
>NW_014618596.1:0-289 GCF_000485595.1 Priapulus caudatus | reverse complement strand
TGTGCCTGTGTGTGTGTGCCTGTGTGTTTGTGTGTTTGTGTGCGATTGTGTGTGTGTGCGTACGTGCGTGTCTGTGTGTGTGTGTGTGTGTGTGTGTGTGTGTGTGTGTGCGTGCTTGCGTGCTTGCGTGCGTGCGTGCGTCGGTGTGTGTGCGTGTGTGTGTGTGTGTGTGTGTGTGTGTGTGTGTGTGTGCGTGCGTGCGTCCGTGTGTGTGGCTGTGTGTGTATGCGTATGTATATATGTATATATATATATATATATTTATTTAGTTATATTGTGTGTGCGTGCG
>NW_014618595.1:0-289 GCF_000485595.1 Priapulus caudatus | reverse complement strand
CACACACACACACACACACACACACACACACACACACACACACACACACACACACACACACACACACACACACACACACACACACACACACACACGCACGCACATACATTTGTTATATTTGTTCGATTACATCTCAGATATTTTAGTTTATTTCTAGTTCATTTCTAGATCTCTTCAGTCTTTTACCCGAAAATCTCTTCTCCCCCCCCCCCTATTTCCACCTCTCATGTTACTCCGAAAATAACACGATCTTACGAAAATGACCGCACCGTTAAAATTTCTTCCCCCA
>NW_014618594.1:0-289 GCF_000485595.1 Priapulus caudatus | reverse complement strand
CTACTGTTCCTGGTTTTCGTGCACGTCAGCGGCGTGGCGTGGTTACGGTAGAAAAACAAGCGAACCAAAACAAGAGTTAAGAGCGTTAAGAGTAAAGCGTTAAGAGTAAAGCATTAAGAGTAAAGCGTTAAGAGTAAAGCGTTAAGAGTAAAGCGTTAAGAGTAAAGCGTTAAGAGTAAAGCGTTAAGAGTAAAGCGTTAAGAGTAAAGAGTAAAGAGTTAAGAGTTAAGAGTTAAGAGTTAAGAGTAAAGAGTAAAGAGTAAAGAGTAAAGAGTAAAGAGTAAAGAGT
>NW_014618593.1:0-289 GCF_000485595.1 Priapulus caudatus | reverse complement strand
CTCTCTCTCAGCTCTCTATCTCTCTCTATCTCTCACTTACGCTGCTTCTTCAATTAAGTACTCGAGACCAATTATTGACAATCAACAGGCAAATTCGCTGACGTATCATTAACATCACATTAATTTATTTAATTATATTGGCTAATTAATACTATCATTAATTATCTAATTTAATTAATCATACGTCGGCTATTTAAATCGATTACACACTCGCGTGTTCATCCTGCCGTAACTACTCTCCCTGCTCGCTCCGTCACCTCACCTATTTCTCTCCTCTCCCTCTCTCTCT
>NW_014618592.1:0-289 GCF_000485595.1 Priapulus caudatus | reverse complement strand
TCTCTCTCTCTATATATATGAGCACGTACATAGAACACAGATACAGTCAATCCCTGAGTCCTAAATTCGTGTGTGTGTGCGCGTGCGTGTGCGTGCGTGTGTGCGTGCGTGCGTGTGTGCGTATGTGTGTATGTGTGTGTGTGCGCGTGCGTGCGTGTGCGCGTGCGTGCGTGTGCGCGCGTGCGATCGTGCGTGTGTGTGTGTGCGTGTGTGTATATCCTACTGCTGGTGGTGAGGGCATTAGTTCGTGGCCCCTCCCCCCATCTGTCTACTTCACTAATCTCTCTCT
>NW_014618591.1:0-289 GCF_000485595.1 Priapulus caudatus | reverse complement strand
AGGGAAAGAGAGAGAGAGGTGAAGGGGAAAGAGAGGAAGAGAGAGAAAGAAAGAGAGACATTGAGCGAGATTGGGAGAGAGAGCGATTGAGAGAGAAAGAGAGAGAGAGCGACATAGGGAGAGAGAGGGGAAGAGAGGAGAGGGAGAGAGGGACAGACAGAGAGGGGGAGAAGGGAGAGGGAGAAAGAGAGAGAGGGGTGGGGAGAGAGAGAGAGAGAAAGAAAGAGAGAGATTGAGAGGGAGACAGAGAGAGAGAGAGAGTGTGAGAGAGAGAGAGAGAGAGAGTATT
>NW_014618590.1:0-289 GCF_000485595.1 Priapulus caudatus | reverse complement strand
GCGTGTGCGTGTGCGTGCGTGTGCGTGCGTGCGTGCGTGCGTGCTCGCCCACCTCCCCCAGCCACCACGCACGCCCCTCCCCCGCCCTTCCGTCGTCACGCCCGCCCTCCCCCACCGCCCCACGCCCGCCTCTCTCCTCCTCCGTCGTCACGCCCGCCCCTCCCCCACCCGCCCCACGCCCGCCTCTCTCCTCCTCCGTCGTCACGCCCGCCCCTCTCCTCCTCCGTCGTCACGCACGCCCCTCTCCTCCTCCGTCGTCACGCCCGTCTCTCTCCTCCTCCGTCGTCAC
>NW_014618589.1:0-289 GCF_000485595.1 Priapulus caudatus | reverse complement strand
GTGTGTGTGTGTGTGTGTGTGTGTGTGTGTTGTGTGTGTGTGTGTGTGTGTGTGTGTGTGTGTGTGTGTGTGTGTGTGTGTGTGTTGACCGTGTTGATCAGGCGACGAAGTGCATGCACATCTAACGGGTATATCGAGTTAGCACTGTGTCGGCGGCTGGTCAGGAATGTGTTAGATTGGATTAAGTCCAGGGAGTAAGAGAGATAGTGAGGGAGAGAGGGTGAGAGAGATAGACAGAGAGAGAGAGAGAGAGAGAGACAGAAGAGAGAGAGAGAGAGAGAGAGAGAGA
>NW_014618588.1:0-289 GCF_000485595.1 Priapulus caudatus | reverse complement strand
CTGTATGACTTGCCAAAAGGATGTAGCAATATACTGTATGAGTTCGTGAAGATGATGTCATACTCAGGTGTAATAGTTGTTAATTCATCCGTAAAGCGCCAAATAGCGGATGAATTGGGTATAAACGTATCATCCATACCAAATGCAATAACAAAGCTTATAAAGGAAGGTGTGATGGCTCGCAAGGATATAGGTATGTTTATGCTAAATCCTGATCTTATAGCAAAAGGGCTATGGTCTGATGTTAGAAAAAACAAAGTTGTGTTTGCAGAGCTTAGCATTAGGTATG
>NW_014618587.1:0-289 GCF_000485595.1 Priapulus caudatus | reverse complement strand
TAGCAGCAGCAGCAGTAGCAGTAGCAGCAGTAGCAGCAGTAGCAGCAGCAGCGGCAGTAGCAGCAGCAGTAGCAGCGGTAGCAGCAGCAGCAGCAGCAGCAGCAGCAGTAGCAGCAGTCGGGTCAGGTCTGACGTATAATTCCCCGGTCATCGTTATGTGGGTGCGAGCACGTCTGCTGAGCCTTCATGCTAATTGCAATTACCGCTAATTACAGCTTCTGCCGCTGGTCGTTACGGTGATAGATGGGGGCGGCGGCATCCACAACTCACAGCTCACAGACTCTCTCTC
>NW_014618586.1:0-289 GCF_000485595.1 Priapulus caudatus | reverse complement strand
AGAGAGAGAGAGAGGAAGAGGGAGGGGTTTATTCACCGCGCAGTCAATGTCTGACCCTCGCCACGCGTCCATGCGTGCGCGCACGCGTGTGTGTGGCTGTATGGCGAGCATTACGTGAAGCTGGCGGGGTTGTTAGCCGGTGAAGTCGCGCGATCTGTCGCACTAAACTGATGCTCGCATGACATTTAGCTGTAATGCAGTGATTTCCAGTAGCGTGTGCTCGCGTGCGTGCGTGCGTGTGTATGAGTGTGTGTGTGCGTGTGAGTGTGTGTGTGTGTGTGTGTGTGTG
>NW_014618585.1:0-289 GCF_000485595.1 Priapulus caudatus | reverse complement strand
GTGAAGATCATGTTATGACGGACAGTTTCTTCATCCAACTCAAGATCTTTAGCAATACGGTTGTAACGCATGAAAGCGGCACTGTGACAACTCATGCAGTTATCAGCAAAAGCGACTGCACCGCGTCTCAGTGATTCTTTATCAAAGATATCAATCGGCGCGTGGTCAAGTGCAACACTGCCACCAGCCTGTACGTTGACCGTACCTAATACGGATAAGCCCATCAAGATTGTAGTTATGATAATTTTTTTCATTATGATGTCACCCTATCTGGAACCGGTTTTGTTAC
>NW_014618584.1:0-289 GCF_000485595.1 Priapulus caudatus | reverse complement strand
CGCCGGCATGATTCAGTGCCTCAAATGCCATACCTGCAGTCATCGCGCCATCACCAATAACAGCGATGCAGTGTCGGTGCTCGTTTTTTGCCTTTGCAGCAAAACTCATACCTAAAGCGGCTGCTATAGAAGTGCTAGAGTGCCCTGTACCAAAGCTGTCGTACTCACTTTCGTCGCGTTTTGGAAACCCGGCAATGCCGCCTTTTTGGCGTAAGCCTGCCATTTTATTGCGGCGGCCGGTTAAAATTTTATGTGGGTAGGTTTGATGGCCAACGTCCCACACTAATCG
>NW_014618583.1:0-289 GCF_000485595.1 Priapulus caudatus | reverse complement strand
ATATATATATATATATATATATATACATATACACATATATATATATATATATATATGTCAAAACAACGCCCGAGGCAGCGCGATATTGTCTGAGCCGCAAACCCTGCAGGTGGGGTGCAGGGGCACGTGGCGTAAAGCAATGGCACAAAGACTGCGTGATCCACGCGTACGCGATGACGTGCACGCGCACGCGTGCTCGGATGTCAGATTTTCCGCCTGCTGGCTGAGCTACACATAGCTACCTTCTTAGAGAGAGAGAGAGAGAGAGAGAGAGAGAGAGAGAGAGAGA
>NW_014618582.1:0-289 GCF_000485595.1 Priapulus caudatus | reverse complement strand
GTGTGTGTGTGTGTGTGTGTGTGTGTGTGTGTGTGTGTGTGTGTGTGCGTTGTGTGTGTGTGTGTGTGTGGTGTGTGTGTGTGTGTGTACGTGCGTGTCTGTGTATGCATGAATAAATGTACGTATGCGTGTGCGTGTGCCTGCGTGGGTATATGCATCTAATGGTGTGTATATGCAGGATTTATGTAACATTACTTTAAAGCTAAAATACGACACAATATAATTCATGCACGTTGGCGTGCGCGCGCGAGTGTGTGTGTGTGTGTGTGTGTGTGTGTGTGTGTGTGTG
>NW_014618581.1:0-289 GCF_000485595.1 Priapulus caudatus | reverse complement strand
ATCTATAATAGATATCTATAATAGAGATCTATACTAGAGATCTATTATAGAGATCTATAATAGATATCTATAATATAGATCTATAATAGAAATCTAAACTAGAGATCTATAATAGATATCTATAATATAGATCTATAATAAAGATCTATAATAGAGAACTATAATAGAGATCTATAATAGAGATCTACAATAGATATCTATAATAGAGATCTATAATAGAGATCTATAATAAAGATCAATAATAGAGATCTATAATAGAGATCTATAACAGAGATCTATAATAGAGATC
>NW_014618580.1:0-289 GCF_000485595.1 Priapulus caudatus | reverse complement strand
CGTGAGAAAGGTACGACCAACATCGTAGGTAGTTCATGCTCTTCTCCTGCCCCGTGAGAAAGGTATGATCAACATCGTAGGTAGTTCATCTTCTTCTCCTGCCTCGTGAGAAAGGTACGATCAACATCGTAGGTAGTTCATCTTCTTCACCTGCCTCGTGAGAAAGGTATGATCAACATCATAGGTAGTTCATGGTCTTCCCCTGCCCCGTGAGAAAGGTACAATCAACATCGTAGGTAGTTCATGCTCTTCTCCTGCCCCGTGAGAAAGGTATGATCAACATCGTAGG
>NW_014618579.1:0-290 GCF_000485595.1 Priapulus caudatus | reverse complement strand
ATCTAGCTATATATATATATAGCAGTTGGGTTTGGGTTACATTATTGTATCTAATATATATAGCATGTAATAATGAAGTATTTGTGCGCGTGTTTTGTGTGTGCGTGCGTGTGTGCGCATGTGTGTGTGCGTGTGTGTGTGCGTATGTGTACGCGTGAGTTTGTGCACGCGCGTGTGTGTGTGTGTGCGCGCGCGAGTGTGTGTGTCTGTGTGTGTGTGTTCGTGCGTGCGCTTGTGTGAGTGCGTGCGCGTGTGTGAGTGCGTGCGCGTGTGATACATAATCTATTGTC
>NW_014618578.1:0-290 GCF_000485595.1 Priapulus caudatus | reverse complement strand
GGTGTGGCGTGGCGTGGCGTGGCGTGGCGTGGCGTGGTGTGGTTTGGCGTGGTGTGGGTGGTGTGGTGTGGTTTGGTGTGGTTTGGTTTGGTTTGGTTTGGTGCGGTGCGGTGCGGTGCGGCGCGGCGTGGGTAATTCCCTTGCAGACTGCATGATAATATCAGGAGTGAATAATAATCAATTATTATTCACTCTATTATTATACACTCCTGATATTATATTATATTTAATTTATCCCCTGACTGTGTAAGAAGCGTGTCGGAGCATGATGCACTGCATGGGTACCAATG
>NW_014618577.1:0-290 GCF_000485595.1 Priapulus caudatus | reverse complement strand
ATCGTGTAAGGGGCTGTTGTTTAGACTGTGAAAGTCGCTAGTCTACCTGTACGTATATTCTGTTGTGTAATAGAATGCACGGTAGCTTTTATAATTCTGTGTTCGTGTTATCCATCGACGTGACCGGAGGCTCCATCTAAGGGGACACTACCTCTCACATGCTAGACCGAGAACCTGGGGAGGCGGGACGCACAGACCGTCCTCACACTTTCCTTATTTCCCCCCAGCATGATTGTTGTAGCCCTGTAGCCAGGTTGTTCCAAAGGGAGGTTCGGTGGGACCCCACAAAA
>NW_014618576.1:0-290 GCF_000485595.1 Priapulus caudatus | reverse complement strand
TCGCTCTCTCTCTCTCTCACTCTTTCGCACGCTCTTCCCTCCCCGTTCGCTGTCCCGCTCTCTCATCTTTCTCTATCCGACTTTCTCATTTCCTGTTTTTTCGCGCTCTCTTTCTCTCATATCAGTCTTTCACGCTCTCTGCTCTTTGTGCCGTTCACGCTCTCTCTCTCTCTCTGTTATTTGTCTCTGTTTCTACGCAAGCACTGGTTCTCTCATTTGTTTTATTCGCCCTCTCGCGCTCATTCTCTCTCGCTTTCTCTCTCTCACGCTTTCTCGCCTTCTCTCTCTCT
>NW_014618575.1:0-290 GCF_000485595.1 Priapulus caudatus | reverse complement strand
CTCTCTTTCTCTCTCTATCTTTCTCTGGCTCTATTTCTCTCTCTTTCTCTCTCTCTTTCTCTCTTTCTCTCTTTCTCTCTCTATCTTTCTCTCTCCCTCTCCCTCTCTTTCTTTCTTTCTCTCTCTCTTTCGCTCTCCCTCTCTCTTTCCCTATATATCTCTCTCTCTTTCTCTCTTTCTCTCCCTCTCTCTCTCGCTCGATCTTTCTATCACTCGCTTTTTCACTCACGCTGCCGCGGCAGTCCATATGGCGCGCTCTGCATTTGGATCGTGCGCTGAGAGAGAGAGAG
>NW_014618574.1:0-290 GCF_000485595.1 Priapulus caudatus | reverse complement strand
GAGAGAGAGAGAGAGAAAGAGAAGGAATAGATCTAGAGAGATCTAAACATAGAGAGACTGAGAACAAAAAAGAGCGGAGGTGAAATCCAAAATCCGGAAATTTCCCACCAAATTGCCGAAAAAAAAATTTCGAACGTAATCGCAATTGGGTTATCGGAACGATTGAGATCTGAACTCACTGAAAGAAAAATCACATCGCATGTTGAAATGCAGTTTACATCGAAATGACGGCAAGTAGCCCCAGTTGTCAAGCAAATTTACCTCATGCTAGACGAATGAGAAACACGAAT
>NW_014618573.1:0-290 GCF_000485595.1 Priapulus caudatus | reverse complement strand
CTCTCTCTCTCTCTCTCTCTCTCTCTCTCTCTCTCTCTCTCTCTCTCTCTCTCTCTCTCTCTCTCTCTCGCTCTCTCTCTCTCTCTCTCTCTCTCACATAAACTCTATCTTTGGTCTGTCTGTCTGTTTCTCTGTGTCCCTGTCCCTCTCTCTTCCTGTATCTTTTCCCTCATCCCCTGTACATCCACTTGTTCTCTCGCTCTCTATTCTTATGCAATCTCTCTACGCGCTCTCTCGTTCTTGCTCCATCCCTTTCTTGCTCTGTCTCTCTCTCTCCCTCTCTCTCTCTC
>NW_014618572.1:0-290 GCF_000485595.1 Priapulus caudatus | reverse complement strand
GAAGCGAGGGCGAGATATCTGTATGTAGAAGAGAGGGGGAGATATCTGTATGTAGAAGAGAGGGGGAGATATCTGTGTGTAGAAGAGAGGGGGAGATATCTGTGTGTAGAAGAGAGGGGGAGATATCTGTATGTAGAAGAGAGGGCGAGATATCTGTATGTAGAAGAGAGGGCGAGATATCTGTATGTAGAAGAGAGGGGGAGATATCTGTATGTAGAAGAGAGGGGGAGATATCTGTGTGTAGAAGAGAGGGGGAGATATCTGTATGTAGAAGAAAGGGAGAGATATTT
>NW_014618571.1:0-290 GCF_000485595.1 Priapulus caudatus | reverse complement strand
TCTCTCTCTCTCTCTCTCTCTCTCTCTCTCTCTCTCTCTCTCTCTCTCTCTCTCTCTCTCTCTCTCTCTCTCTCTCTCTCTCTCTCTCTCTCTCTCTCTCTCTCTCCGCGGACAGCTAGCAGCAGTTTCCACTACTGTGGCTGCTGCTGCTGCATGGCGACATTATATGACCTGATTGTGTATACGTAGTGTTCTCGTTATCGGCATACGTATATAATAAATACATATCGATATATATGTGATATAACGCACACACACACTCACACACTCGCGCACACGCCCCCCCCCCC
>NW_014618570.1:0-290 GCF_000485595.1 Priapulus caudatus | reverse complement strand
TTGCCCCCTCCTTGCCCTCTCCATGCTCCATCCTTGTCCCCTCCTTGCCCTCTCCATGCTCCATCCTAAACTATTTCTTGCCCCCTCCTTGCCCCCTCTTTGCCCTCTCCATGCTCCATCCTTGTCCCCTCCTTGCCCTCTCCATGCTCCATCCTTGTCCCCTCCTTGCCCTCTCCATGCTCCATCCTAAACTACTTTCTTGCCCCCTCTTTGCCCTCTTCTTGCTCCATCCTTGTCCCCTCCTTGCCCTCTCCATGCTCCCATCCTAAACTACTTTCCTTCGCTCCCTC
>NW_014618569.1:0-290 GCF_000485595.1 Priapulus caudatus | reverse complement strand
TCTATTGTCACGTTTCCATTTTGCTGCTTCGGTTTCTACTAATTTGGCTTTCAAAGCTTGTTCCAAAGTTGCTGATAAGTTAATGTTTAGAGCTCTGGAGCGTTTCAGTAAGTCGCTGTTTAAGCTTAAATTTGTGGCTTTTTTAGGTGCTTCAGAATCAAATAAGGGCTGCATGCTTTGGTCCTCTATAAATGGAGTTTGAATCAATGCGCATTAGTATGCGCATAAATATTGCATTTAACAAAGCGCTCTTGTCGGAATCACTCGCTGCGCTTGCTCTTCGCAAAGCG
>NW_014618568.1:0-290 GCF_000485595.1 Priapulus caudatus | reverse complement strand
GGAGAGAGAGAGAGAGAGAGAGAGGAGGTGATGGTGAGAGGTTAAACTGAGCAGGCATGCAGCAATGATGACATAATCTCGTTATCTCACGTTTTACGCGCAGACGAAGTTTTTTACGGTGACTTGCGAGAGATTGCGCGCGCGCTCTCTAAGTCTGCGAGTGGGAGAGAGAGTAAAAGAGAGAGAGAGAGAGAGAGAGAGGAGAGAGAGAGAGAGAGAGAGAGAGAGAGAGAGAGAGAGAGAGAGAGAGAGAGAGAGAGAGAGAGAGAGAGAGAGAGAGAGAGAGAGAG
>NW_014618567.1:0-290 GCF_000485595.1 Priapulus caudatus | reverse complement strand
GGCTGGTGAGTGAGGATAGAGACCAGGGTACCTTATATACTGCAAACACAGGGGAAGGTTGATAGATAGAGGATGGCTGGTGAGTGAGGGTAGAGACCAGGGTACCTTATATACTGCAAACACAGGGGAAGGTTGATAGATAGAGGATGGCTGGTGAGTGAGAGGTAGAGACCGGGCACCTTGTACTCCGGCCGACACTGCAAACACAGGGGAAGATAGATGCATGGAGGAGAGTGGCTGGTATTGACAGCGTAGTCTTAGAGAGACTAGAGACCCACACCTTATATACT
>NW_014618566.1:0-290 GCF_000485595.1 Priapulus caudatus | reverse complement strand
GCCAAAATTGCACGCCCTTGCTCAGGGGTAAAATAATCACCTAAACCACAACCATGAAAGCGCGTTAAATGTAGTGGTAATTCATTCGCTAATTCCGCAGGAATTTCCACCGTGCATGACTCACCATACCCTGTAGTAACACCATAAATCACACCGTCTTCTTTTAATAACGCATCTAAAAAAGCTACACCGGCATCAATTTTTTGCGTAAACTCACTATCATTAGAAAGTACCACTTGTTTGTCATCTTTAGCAATGGCTACTATGTCTTCAATGGTTAATGCTGCTGC
>NW_014618565.1:0-290 GCF_000485595.1 Priapulus caudatus | reverse complement strand
GCCTACGGATACCTTCACTTTTGTTCCACCCGATGATGCGGATGTCATCAGTGACTGATCTGTTTTCACCAAACCAACCAGCCAGCCCCTTGGCCGAACAATTACGCCCCAAAAAGCTGGATGACATCATCGGCCAGACGCATTTGCTGGGCGCAGGAAAACCATTACGCTTAGCGTTTGAATCCGGCAAGCCGCATTCGATGATTTTGTGGGGGCCGCCCGGCACGGGAAAAACCACACTGGCGCGACTCATGTCGGCTGAATTTGATACTGAATTTATCGCTTTGTCT
>NW_014618564.1:0-290 GCF_000485595.1 Priapulus caudatus | reverse complement strand
ATATATATATATATAATAATTATTATTTATTATATATATATATATATATATATATATATATAGCTTATTATCACTAAAAAATGTTCATACATCCGACATCCAACTATGCCCTCTAGACACTTCACACCGTCTTTGCTACCCCACATTGTACCTGTTTCCCTTCCTCTAATATATCACGCCTTCTTTTTACAGGTTTTGCTTTATCCTATCTGGATACTACTCGTAGCTACACATTTGTTCTATATGTTCCATAACACCTATCTACCGCTAATATGTATCTTTCATATATA
>NW_014618563.1:0-290 GCF_000485595.1 Priapulus caudatus | reverse complement strand
ATGACAAATACCAACAACCACAAAGATATCGTCATTAACACCATGAGTGGTGTGGTGCAGATTCATGTCGAAGGTTTTATCGAAGAAGATATTCAATCGGTGATGAACCCGGCGATAAAACTGCCCGGTGAATGGTCGGGGTCGGGCTTTTTCATCTCCTACAACGGGCTTGAAGGGCACATCGTCACTAATGCCCACGTGGTCAGAAACGCCATCAAGATCGAAATCAGCTCTATGCTGACCAGCGAAGAACGCTTCGAAGCCGAACTGATTGGGCTGGTCAAAAAACT
>NW_014618562.1:0-290 GCF_000485595.1 Priapulus caudatus | reverse complement strand
AGAATGGTCTTTTAATTGTCGAAGCATGTTGGATTTTCCTTCCAGGCTTGCATACCTGAACTCCTCCAGAAATTTCTCAACCATGGCTTCATTGCGATCCAGATGGTGCAGATGAATCTGCTCTATCATTTTGGAGTAACTTGCCTTCAGGTATTCTCGCAGAAATCCTACGCCAAATATCGCGCCAACGGCAATATGTGTTGAACTGACTGGCAAGCCTAATCGAGTGGCAATGATGACGGTTATGGAAGCAGATAAGGCGACACAAAAAGCCCGCATCTGATCCAGCT
>NW_014618561.1:0-290 GCF_000485595.1 Priapulus caudatus | reverse complement strand
TGTACATGTGCGTTTGCGTGTGTGTGCGTGTATGCTGAGTACGTGCGTGCGCGTTCGTACATGTTCGTGCGTGCTTGCGTGTGTGTGCTTGCGTGCGCATGCGCGTGTGCGTGCGTGCGCGCGCGTCTGTGTGCTTGTGTACGTACTCGCGTGTGTGTAATAGAGAGATATAGAGAGAGAGGAGGACAAGAGCGAAATGGACAGATGCGGTGAGAAGATAGTATGCGAGAGAAAGACACATACAGACACGCACGCATGCACGCACACACACGCGCACGCACGCACGTGTG
>NW_014618560.1:0-290 GCF_000485595.1 Priapulus caudatus | reverse complement strand
ACCAGCATGTTCTAGACCGTGCGTGTAATCGGCAAATAACACCAACGCAGCGAGTCCCGCAGAACCAATGGCATAACCTTTGGTTACCGCTTTAGTTGTATTACCAACTGCATCTAATGGATCTGTAATCGCACGAACTGATTCCGGCATTTCGGCCATTTCAGCAATACCACCCGCATTATCAGTAATTGGACCATAAGCATCCAGCGCAACAATGATACCTGTCATAGACAACATTGCAGTTGCAGCAATCGCAATACCGTAAAGACCGACTAATGAGTAGGCAATCA
>NW_014618559.1:0-290 GCF_000485595.1 Priapulus caudatus | reverse complement strand
CACCAGAAGATTTATTACATCGCCAAGGTTTTTTGAATCAAACACAATCCGAATGTGCCCGCATTCAGAAGAGCTTAAAAGACAGTATTGGTGAAACAGGGGTGCTTTTTGGCATGCCTGTGCAAGAAAATTCTGATATTTATAATGCGGCTGTTTATCTGCTTAAGGGTGAAATCAAACAATATTACTTTAAACAATCGTTACCTAATTATTCGGTATTTGATGAATTGCGTTACTTTATTGCTGGTAATGAAAGTACGATTATCAATATTAAAGGGCATAAATTAGCC
>NW_014618558.1:0-290 GCF_000485595.1 Priapulus caudatus | reverse complement strand
CTCCCTCTTCGATCAAATGGATGGCTTTAATTTTCCGCTGAAAGCAGAAGACTTGCCCTCCAACAGCGAATGCATTTTTAAAGGTGCAGAAGCCGTACTTACAGAAAAAATATTCATATCATAAAAAACCACTCAATCATCCAGGTGGTGGAAATGCTTATCGTATAGAAGATGAAGGCACTAGTTGTGCCTACGTCACTGATAATGAACTAGCCCCCCGTATAAAGTAAATACACGCTATGATGAGTGGGTAGACTTCTGTTCTGGTGTTGATGTACTAATTCACGATT
>NW_014618557.1:0-290 GCF_000485595.1 Priapulus caudatus | reverse complement strand
CTTCAGATAATCTTGTCGAGGAAGCAAAATTAAAGATCCCAGTAGCGGCGGAAGCCAAGTTAGTTGAGCCAAGTGCAGTATTCGATACCTCGCCACAACCACAGCGCAGAGTAGCGTCGATAAACTCACCACTTTAGTGAAGAATTACTTTACGGGTGGCAATTTATTTGTGCGTGTCGGTATTTTGATTTTGTTTTTCGGCGTATCGTTTTTATTGAAATATGCCTCTGATCACGGTGTATTTCCGATTGAATATCGCTTAATGGCGATAGCAGTGGCTGCGATTGCCT
>NW_014618556.1:0-290 GCF_000485595.1 Priapulus caudatus | reverse complement strand
CCCGTTGAGATAATCAGTGCATCGCAAGTATAGTTATGAGTGTCGCCAGTTAACTTTAGTGGGCGGGAGCTGAAATCAACGGTATTTACATGATCAATAATAATTTCAGTATTAAAACGTTCTGCATGTTTTCTCATCCGATCCATTAAATCCGGACCTTGTACGCCCTCGTTGTCGCCGGGCCAGTTGTCGACATCCGTGGTTGTCATTAATTGTCCGCCTTGTTCCATGCCGGTCACCATCACCGGGTTTAGGTTGGCACGTGCTGCGTATACTGCTGCGCTGTAGCC
>NW_014618555.1:0-290 GCF_000485595.1 Priapulus caudatus | reverse complement strand
TTCATATCGCTCGCGCTCTCGGGAGAGCGATATGAAGAGAGAGAAAGAGAGAGAGAGCGAGAGCGCGCATATCGCTCGCGCTCTCGCTCTCCGATATGAAGAGAGACTCGCGCTGATGAAGAGAGAGAGAGCCAGAGAGCGAGAGATGAAGAGAGAGAGAGCCAGAGAGCGCGAGAGATATGAAGAGAGAGAGAGCGAGAGCGCGAGCGATATGAAGAGAGAGAGAGCGAGAGAGAGAGAGAGAGAGCCAGAGAGCGAGACTCTTCATCTCTCGCTCTCTGGCTCTCTCT
>NW_014618554.1:0-290 GCF_000485595.1 Priapulus caudatus | reverse complement strand
AGCCATCTCGGCCGCCATACTCGTGCATTCATTACCGTTGATGTTATGTCTTATCGAGCACGCGCCCACACGCTATCTATTTCTATCGTTTTGATATTTTCCCGCAACACAGGTACGCGTATCATATCCGTCGGTGTCGCAGTACTGCGTGTGTGTATGTTGATCTCGCGCGCGCGCTCTTTCTCGCTGGTTGTGTGTGTGTGTGTGTGTGTGTGTGTGTGTGTGTGTGTGCGTGCGCGCGTGTGTGTGTGTGTGTGTGCGTGCGCGCGCGCGTGTGTGTGTGTGTGTGT
>NW_014618553.1:0-290 GCF_000485595.1 Priapulus caudatus | reverse complement strand
GGGAATGGGGAGAAACTGAGAAGTAGGAAGAGATGGAGGCGGAAAGGGAGAGACGGTGCAGGAGGGGAGAAACGGTGAAGTAGGAAGAGATGGAGGCGGAAAGGGAAAGACGGTGGAGGATGGAGGAAGCGATGGTGGCGGAGGGGAGAGATAGAAAGGGGGTGAGATGATAGGGGAGCCAGAGAAATAATGGGGGAGGGGTATACGGTTGGAGAGGAGAAGAGACGATGGGAGAAGGAGAGGTGGTGGGTTAGGCGTGACATGGCGGGTAAAGGAGTGAGATAGTGGGG
>NW_014618552.1:0-290 GCF_000485595.1 Priapulus caudatus | reverse complement strand
CGTAGTGTGTGTGTGTGTGTGTGTGTGTGTGTGTGTGTGTGTGTGTGTGTGTGTGTGTGTGTGTGTGTGTGTGTGTGTGTGTGTGTGTGTGTGTATGAGTTTGTACCAGGGCGCAGTGTTGGTCCATGTCCAGCAGCTGTAACGTCTATTCCTGCCGGCGCTACTCAAGACATTCTGATGCCTGACGTGATTTCCAGCCGCATCGCACAGACCCACACACATACACACACACACACACACACACACACACACACACACACACACACACACACACACACACACACACACAC
>NW_014618551.1:0-290 GCF_000485595.1 Priapulus caudatus | reverse complement strand
GAGAAAGAAAGAGAGAGCGAAAGCGAGAAAGAGAAAGAGAGAGAGAGAGCGAGGGGAGAGAGCAAGAGCAAGTGAGAGAGAGCGAGTGGAGCGAGCGAGGGAGAGAGAGAAAGAGAGAGAGAGAGAGAGGAGGAAGAGTGCGTGCACGAGAGGAGGGAAGGAAAGATTGAGGGCGAGACGGAAAGAGAGGTATAGAGATAGATAGATAGATAGATAGATAGATAGATAGATAGATAGATAGATAGATAGATAGATAGATAGATAGATAGATAGAATAGGTAGATAGATAG
>NW_014618550.1:0-290 GCF_000485595.1 Priapulus caudatus | reverse complement strand
AACCGAGTATGTAGCTGTAACATATCACCGACTACGTAGCTGTAACATATCACCGACTATGTAGCTGTAACATATCACCGACTCGACTATGTAGCCGTAACATATCACCGACTATGTAGCTGTAACATATCACCGACTATGTAGCTGTAACATATCACCGACTATGTAGCTGTAACATATCACCGACTATGTAGATGTATCAACAAATCGTCTGCATCCCAGCTATCAGTGCCTGGCGTGCTAGCCACACTGGCTGCATGCGTGTCGTCGTGTGTAATTGTATAAAACTA
>NW_014618549.1:0-290 GCF_000485595.1 Priapulus caudatus | reverse complement strand
GTCACGAGAAAAACTATAGTAGTTTTCACTGTTTATTTCCACAAAGACAACAACATCAGTGGTTGGAGCAACAGGGTTTATTAACTCGTTATGACTGCCAATATCATTGGCACAATAATAACTACACCTCCTTTGAAGATTTTTTGGAGCGCTTAGTACCTAAAAAACGTAAGAATATTCGCCAAGAGCGCCGCCGTGTGGAACAAGCAACCGTAAACTTCCGACTCTTAAATGGTCACACGGCCACTGAGATAGATTGGCAACAATTTACTCTGTTTTACGAACAAACC
>NW_014618548.1:0-290 GCF_000485595.1 Priapulus caudatus | reverse complement strand
CTTGGTGGCTATTCCGGCGAAGGCGGGGTCGAGCGCAAGATTGAACTTTTGAAACACGAAGGCGGTTATCCCTATTTATTGTAAACTATTACCTCACTCCTTCGGCATGTTCACCTTGATGTGCAGATCGCGCAATTGTGGCTTGTCTACTTCGCCCGGTGCGCCCATTTGCAGATCAACGGCCTGTTGGTTCATCGGGAACATGGTGATTTCACGCAGGTTTACAGCGCCGCAAATCAACATTACAATTCTGTCCACACCAGCAGCAAAGCCACCATGGGGCGGTGCGC
>NW_014618547.1:0-290 GCF_000485595.1 Priapulus caudatus | reverse complement strand
TCGCGCGGTTACGACTCGCGCGCACGACTTACGCACGCATCGCTGCGGTTACGACACGCGGCGCACGACTTACGCACGCATCGCTGCGGTTACGACACGCGGCGCACGACTTACGCACGCATCGCTGCGGTTACGACACGCGGCGCACGACTTACGCACGCATCGCTGCGGTTACGACACGCGGCGCACGACTTACGCACGCATCGCCGCGGTTACGACACGCGGCGCACGACTTACGCACGCATCGCCGCGGTTACGAAGCGCGGCGCACGACTTACGCACGCATCGCC
>NW_014618546.1:0-290 GCF_000485595.1 Priapulus caudatus | reverse complement strand
GTTCGAGTATTCATCTGAACTCGCAGAGTGGAAGTATCATTCTCGATAACAGCAATCAGCTAAGCGGTGAATTATTCCTTGCTGCAACAAATGGTGATGTGACACTAAATAATACTGTGAGCTCTGTTCTGGGCGATGTCAGTGCGCAAAATCTGGTCATCACTTCAAACGGCATCACAGACTCGGCAACATCGCAGATAGTTGTGACAAATTCAACTAACTTGAATGCTGGTGGTCAGGACATTGTGCTGGATGGAAGCAATCATCGGTTCAGTGATTTAACTGTTTCG
>NW_014618545.1:0-290 GCF_000485595.1 Priapulus caudatus | reverse complement strand
ATGGACTGTCTCTACAGGACGCTGATATATACTGTCACTACCCCTGTGTGTGTAGCGGAGGCATGGACTGTCTCTACAGGACGCTGATATATACTGTCACTACCCCTGTGTGTGTAGCGGAGGCATGGACTGTCTCTACAGGACGTTGATATATACTGTTACTACCCCTGTGTGTAGCGGAGGCCTGTACCGTCTCTACAGAACGCTGATATATACTGTCACTACCCTTGTGTGTGTAGCGGAGGCATGGACTGTCTCTACAGGACGTGGATATATACTGTCACTACTTC
>NW_014618544.1:0-290 GCF_000485595.1 Priapulus caudatus | reverse complement strand
AGAGAGAGAGAGAGAGAAGAGAGAAAGGTCACAGAGAGAGAGGGAGAATAGAGACAGGTCAGAGAGAGAGAGAGAGAGAGAAAGAGAATAGAGAAAGGTCAGAGAGAGAGCGAGAGAGAGAGAAAGGGGGAAGGAGAATGAGCGAGATAGAGGCAAAGAGAGTGAGAGGCAAAGAGAGAGAGAAAGAGAGAGAGAGAGAGGGGGAGAATGCGCGCGCGAGAGTATGTGTGTGTGTATGTGTGCGTGCGTGCGTGCGTGCGTGCGTGTGTGTGTGGTGTGTGTGTGTGTGT
>NW_014618543.1:0-290 GCF_000485595.1 Priapulus caudatus | reverse complement strand
CGAGTGAATTACATGGGTACCACGCGGCGAGTGAGGGTACCACGCGGTGAGTGAATTACATGGGTACCACACGGCGAGTGAATTACATGGGTACCACGCGGTGAGTGAATTACATGGGTACCACGCGGTGAGTGAATTACATGGGTACCACACGGTGAGTGAATTACATGGGTACCACACGGTGAGTGAATTACATGGGTACCACACGGCGAGTGAATTACATGGGTACCACACGGTGAGTGAATTACATGGGTACCACACGGTGAGTGAATTACATGGGTACCACACGG
>NW_014618542.1:0-290 GCF_000485595.1 Priapulus caudatus | reverse complement strand
CCCCCTCTCTCTCTCTTCCTCCTCCTCGCTCTCCGTTTATATCGCTCTTGTTTTTCTCGTGTCGCTCGTCCCATCTGACGAGCGGCAGGCGTGCCGTTAGAGTATTACATTACGCATGCATTGCCCAGCTGTATCTGTTAGGAGAGAAAGGGGGAGAGCGAGGGAGAGGGAGGAGGGAGAGAAGGAGGGAGAGGGGGAGAGCGAGGGAGAGAGGAAGAGGGAGAGAGAGAGGAGGAGGGAGAGAGGGGATAGGGAGGGAGCGGGAGAGAGGGAGAGAGAGAGAGAGAGAC
>NW_014618541.1:0-290 GCF_000485595.1 Priapulus caudatus | reverse complement strand
AGTGCATGGTGCATTGTGCATGGTGCATGCAATATGCACTATGCACTATGCACTATGCACCATGCACCATAGTGCATTGCATAGTGCATAGTGCATAGGCATAGTGCATAGTGCATTGCATTATGCACCTATGCAGTATGCACGATGCACGATGCACGATGCACTATGCATTAGTGCATGGTGCATACACTGTAGTGCATAGTGCATAATGCATAATGCATAGTGCATAGTGCAGAGTGCATGGTGCATTCTGCATGGTGCATAGTGCATAGTGCATGCATAGTGCATAG
>NW_014618540.1:0-290 GCF_000485595.1 Priapulus caudatus | reverse complement strand
ATGGTTAAAATCACAGGACGCCAACAACTCATCGGTAAAGCCCAAAATACCTGACAATGCCCCGTTTGCAGCCTCTTGCAATACGCCATTTACTTCATCAACACTGGTATCACGTGACATCAACATGGTGATATCCATGATCGATACATTGACCGTCGGCACCCGAATAGCGGTGGCAGAAAACTTGTTTTCATAACGCGGTAGAATGCGGGATATACCTTTGGCCAGACCGGTTTCCACAGGAATAATCGAATTACTGGCACTGCGCGTGCGGCGTAAATCTGTATGGT
>NW_014618539.1:0-290 GCF_000485595.1 Priapulus caudatus | reverse complement strand
AGAGAGAGAGAGAGAAAGCACACGCACGCACCTATCGACGACTTGATTCCTTTCTTCTTTTGCTTGTTCAGCGAGTCCTGACTGCTGGTGATGCTGGAAGAGAGGGCGCTGGGAGCAAATCCTCCCGTCTTATCGACGCTGCAAGGCATAAACAAGCACAGCTACACTACAACCCGTAGAGGATTCCGATTAGGGTAGTGATTGATTCTGACCATCTTTCTGACACTGCTGCAGAATGTAGAAACGCGGGCAGAAGTATCTCCTATCCAGGGGAGATACAGAGGGAGAGT
>NW_014618538.1:0-290 GCF_000485595.1 Priapulus caudatus | reverse complement strand
GGAGAGAGAGAGATGAAGAGAGAGAGAGAGAGAAGACGGCACGAACGAGAGGAAGAGAGAGAGAGACAGAGAGCTGGCACGAGAGAGACAGAGAGCTGGCACGAGAGAGACAGAGAGCTTGCACGAGAGAGACAGAGAGCTGGCACGAGAGAGACAGAGAGCTGGCACGAGAGAGACAGAGAGCTGGCACGAGAGAGACAGAGAGCTGGCACGAAGAGACAGAGAGCTGGCACGAGAGAGAGGAGGGGGGGATATAGATAAAGAGGAGAACGTCACCCTCTAATGTAACT
>NW_014618537.1:0-290 GCF_000485595.1 Priapulus caudatus | reverse complement strand
ACAGCAACATCTGCCTCAGCAGTAGCCTCACTGACTATTGCCAACTTAGTTGATGCGACAGTTGATGAATCAGTAACTGGGGCTGTGGCTTCACTTGTTTCAGTTGCTGATGTTTCTACTGAATCATCTTGTGTATTGCTAATTTCGGCATCAACTTTATTAAGATCAATTTCTGCAATTAAGTTGTTATATTCTTCTTCGTAAAAAGTGGAAACAATTACGATGGCTGAAACGATTAATAATATTAGTGGAATCACAAAATTGCTTTTTGTTGGTTCAGCACTTTTTGA
>NW_014618536.1:0-290 GCF_000485595.1 Priapulus caudatus | reverse complement strand
CGTTTCGCCATCTCCAAAGATCGCGTGAAGATCATGATCCACGGGCACGACATCTTCTTCGACGGCAAAGGTATCGAAGTCAATTCGCGCCACTGTGCCGAGAATCCCCACCACGTGCACCGTGTTGCCATCCCCGGTCCACACGCCGTTGAGCCCCGGCATCGGCGAGAGGCTCTCACTGCGCCATTCAGTGCCATCCCAGGTCGCCATGACACCGTTTGTGCGGGACCCAACGGCGACGATTCGATCGGGGCCTGTTCCCCAGAGGCTGATGAGGTCTTCGCCGGTAC
>NW_014618535.1:0-290 GCF_000485595.1 Priapulus caudatus | reverse complement strand
TACAGCTACAGCTACAGCTACAGCCACATCTACAGCTTTGCTACAGCTACAGCTACAGCTACAGCTACAGCTACAGCTACAACCACAGCTACAGCTACAGCTACAACCACAGCTACAGCTACAGCCACAGCTACAGCTACAACCACATCTACAGCTACCACCACAGCTACAGCTACAGCTACAACCACAACCACAGCTACAGCTACAACCACATCTACAGCTACAACTACAACTACAGCTACAGCTACAGCTACAGCTACAACCACAGCTTCAGCTACAACCACAGCTAC
>NW_014618533.1:0-290 GCF_000485595.1 Priapulus caudatus | reverse complement strand
CCGCACGTGTAGCAGTCTCAGCATTGTCGCCACGGTTACCGCACGGTGTAGCAGTCTCAGCATCGGCGCCACGGTTACCGCACGTGTAGCAGCCTCAGCACCACCTCCTTCCAGCTTGCGCCGAGAGCCAGGGTGGAGTAGCGAGAGAGAGAGAGAGAGAGAGAGAGAGAGAGAGAGAGAGAGAGAGAGAGAGAGAGAGAGAGAGAGAGAGAGAGAGAGAGAGAGAGAGAGAGAGAGAGAGAGAGAGAGAGAGAGAGAGAGAGAGAGAGACGAGAGAGAGAGAGAGAGAG
>NW_014618532.1:0-290 GCF_000485595.1 Priapulus caudatus | reverse complement strand
GTAGCAGCAGTAGCAGCAGCAGCAGCAGAGTAGCAGTAGTAGCAGCAGCAGCAGCAGCATGACAACATGACGACATGACAACATGACGACATGACAGCATGACAACGTGACAACATGACAGCATGACGACATGACAACATGACAGCGTGACAACATGACAGCATGACGACATGACAGCGTGACAACATGACAGCGTGACAGCATGACAACATGACAACATGACGACATGACAGCATGACAGCATGACAGCGTGACGACATGACAGCATGACAACATGACAGCATGACAAC
>NW_014618531.1:0-290 GCF_000485595.1 Priapulus caudatus | reverse complement strand
CTCTCTCTCTCTCTCTCTCTCTCTCTGTTTCTCTCTCTCTCGGTCTCTCTCTCTGTTTCTCTGTCTCGCTTTTCTTCTTGCTCATCCTTCCTACCTCTCCGTCTCGCTCTCTTTCTTGCGCGCGCGCTCATTCTCTCTTTCTCGTTGATTTCTCCCTCTCTCCCCTGTTTTCTCTCGCGCGGGTGCATTTGATTCGGTTGCTCTTGCTCTCCATCGCGCAGACTCTCTCGCTCTCTCTCGCTCTCTCTTTCCCCCTTTTCTTTCATTTCTTCCTCTCCCTTTCTCTCTCT
>NW_014618530.1:0-290 GCF_000485595.1 Priapulus caudatus | reverse complement strand
TGCTGCTGCTGCTGCTGCTGTCGCTGGTGGCGATGGACCGTGTGTGTGTGTGTGTATTGTGTGCGTGCGGGAACAACTCGCGCGGAGGCTGATGAGGCATGCTGATGAGAGGGATGAGGATGAGGATGAGGGATGCTGATGACAGTGTGCGCGCGCCGTCGTGGCGAGGCGGTAACGACCAGCTGTGTGCGCAGCGCGTCGCTGCCGTCTATACACGATACCATTATATTATATAGTGTAGTATATATGATATAATATATCATGTATATATATCATGTATATTTAGTATA
>NW_014618529.1:0-290 GCF_000485595.1 Priapulus caudatus | reverse complement strand
CACACACACACACACACACACACACGCACGCACGCACGCACACACACACACACACACACACACACACACACACACACACAGCACGTCTATTTTAATTTTATCCGTACATGTATAGACCTGTATATATGTATGTGTATGATCTGTATCTGTAACACTGTAACGCATTATGCTGGGCTTGGTTATTTTGGGAGTGTCGTCTGCCACGATCAACACCAGGTGTCCGTGTAACACGTATTGCATTATGTTGGCGTTGAATATCTGGCAGCAGCATGCTGAGCCACGCGCGCGCG
>NW_014618528.1:0-290 GCF_000485595.1 Priapulus caudatus | reverse complement strand
CACCATCGACCTGACGACGAAGGTAAGCACGCTCGCTTGTTCATGGCAGCGGGGGCGATCATAGGAAGGTAAGCATGCTCACTTGTTCATGGCAGCGGGGGCGATCATAGGAAGGTATCATGCTCACTTGTTGCAGTCGAATTTAATTGTTTGAGTGAATTTTCAAATGGTTTTAATTTGAGTTGGATGACTTTGTGTGGGAGTCGACTCTACAAATTAGTGACCAGTATTTGTATACAGGCGAAAACAATATTTTGTATTTGTACAAGTATTTGTATATATAACAATTT
>NW_014618527.1:0-290 GCF_000485595.1 Priapulus caudatus | reverse complement strand
GGAGAGGGAGAGGGAGAGATAGAGATAGAGATAATGATAGAGAGAGAGATAGAGATAATGATAGGGTAAGCACTCAGGTAGCAATGCCCAGCTCTAGATGACAACTCCGATAACAGATAATGGCAACTCTATGAAGAGTTATCCTCCCACCTCCCCCACCTCCCCACCTCCCCACACAACTCCCATCTCCCACCACCCCACCTCCCCCACCTCCCCCACCTCCCCCACCTTCCCCCACTCCACCCACCCCCTTTACTGCCTCTAGTGTGTGACCATGAAGCGGAATAACG
>NW_014618526.1:0-290 GCF_000485595.1 Priapulus caudatus | reverse complement strand
TTCCTATTCATACGTGCGCGTTCTAAAGAAATACCATATATATTAGTTAATTAATCCTGCTGCTAGTAAATTTATTATATTCACACTATCCAGCTGTGCGCGCTGTGACGTCATGCATCGTCACGGCGTACATCTCACAGCTGATCTAACAGCGTATCACGTGATCTGATGTTTTCTATAACACAAACATTGATGATGAAATATCGCATCGTCTGTTCTTACGTACAGCGCAATAACATGACTATATATATATATGGTGGGGGTCGTGTGTGTGTGTGTGTGTGTGTGTG
>NW_014618525.1:0-290 GCF_000485595.1 Priapulus caudatus | reverse complement strand
CTTGCGGAAGCCGTCAAGGCGGACATCATCTTTTTGGCTGTCCGTTTCGAGTCGCACCCGGAGGTCGCAAAGACGCTGCCAAACTGGAAGGGAAAGATCATCATCGACGCAATGAACACGCAGGCCCCGCTTGAGCAACTGGACGGTCTTCCATCCTCTGCAGTCGTCGCGAAGGCGTTCACCGGGGCCGATCTGGTGAAAGGCTTCAACCATCTGGCCGCGGCTGTCCTTGACCAGGACCCGTCCGTACACGGTGGAAGGAGAGTCGTGTTTCTGGCGAGCGATGATGA
>NW_014618524.1:0-290 GCF_000485595.1 Priapulus caudatus | reverse complement strand
TGCATTCTACTGCTACTCCTGCTGCTGCTGCTGCTGCTGCTGCTGCTGCTATTGCTACTGCTGTCGCTGCTGCTGCTGCTGCTGCTGCTGCTGCTGCTGCTATTGCTACTGCTGCTGATATTGCTACTGCTGTCGCTGCTGCTGCTGCTGCTGCTGCTGCTGCGGCTAGTAGACAATTACAGGCGTAAGAGGAAAAACTACCGGCGCGTACGATCACCGTGCGGTCGTAGGTTGTTGCCACCTCTCTCACTCTACACACGAGGCAAAGGCCATGCTGAGGTTGCCTAGTG
>NW_014618523.1:0-290 GCF_000485595.1 Priapulus caudatus | reverse complement strand
GTCTGCGATGACAGGAGAAACAGAGCCGTCAAGTTCTGTCTGGAAACAACACACACACACACACACACACACATTAGTGATTCACTGCTACCATACAGTATGTATTATATATTATATTATATATGACAGGAGAAACAGAGCCATCTAGTTCTGTCTGTAAAACACATCACAGATCCAAAATCATATATCCACCATCATCTAATCTAATATAATCATAATATATATATATATATATACCAATATATATACCAATATATATACACAATACCATTATACATACCGCATAATAT
>NW_014618522.1:0-290 GCF_000485595.1 Priapulus caudatus | reverse complement strand
GCTGTCGACCGCGTCATGGCGGTGATGAGACCTCATCGCTACAGCGTCACGCTGACGCGCGCCAGCGTCGCCGCCATGCTGGTTGCCTGGGCGACGGCGCTCGCTCGGATGCTGCTCGTGGTAGACGTGTACACGGGAACGGGGCGTGCGGGGCGCACCTGCAGGTCTGACTGGTCGCGGCAGCCGCCGCGCATGTTTCTATACATGCTCGTGCTGTTCCTCTACGTGCCGATGGTCATCATTGCCGCCTGCTGTATGAAGATTGCAGCCGCCGTGTTCATGTCAAGGAT
>NW_014618521.1:0-290 GCF_000485595.1 Priapulus caudatus | reverse complement strand
ATGTGTGTGTGTGCGTGTGCGTCTTTATGTGTGTGTGCGTGCGTGCGTTCGTGCGTGTGCGTGCGCGTGTGTCAATGCCAACCGGACGACAGGCAAGTACAGCAGACTGCCGTGGTGTTGCGCCAGCACTGTCCCTCACAGCACGCATGCACGCAGGCAGGCAGGACGGCAGATATGCAGGCAGGCTGGGCAGGGAGGGAGGCAGGCAGGCAGGCAGGCAGGGCAGGCAGGGCAGTAAGGGCAGGCAGTAAGGCAGGCAGGCAGGCAGGCAGGCAGGCAGGCAGGCAGAC
>NW_014618520.1:0-290 GCF_000485595.1 Priapulus caudatus | reverse complement strand
TGTGTGTGTGTGTGTGTGTGTGTGTGTGTGTGTGTGTGTGTGTGTGTGTGTGTGTGTGTGTGTGTGCGTGTATGTTTGTGTGTATATATATATATGTGTGCGTGCGTGCGTGCGTGCGTGCGTGCGTGTGTATGTGATTGATGTTGTTCATGTTTCACTCTGCGTTTGCTTACGCCTTCTGTGGCAGCTTATTTTTCCCATAAAGCCGTTCGTTGACAAACTCTACAAGACAGATACAGGCACCATAACAGCTCGAAGGAGGGGATTATTAGTCCTTCTTTGGGACAATC
>NW_014618519.1:0-290 GCF_000485595.1 Priapulus caudatus | reverse complement strand
GCCATGCTCTGGTAATCTTATATGGTTTGGTTCTGGATTGTATACATCAGCTCCGCCATCCTGCGGATTGAGTTAGCGGATCAACGAACCGCCGCTATCTGGTCAACGCATTTTCAAGCCATTGAAGACAATGGTTTTGAAGCCCGCTTATTGACGAGTGATGCGGGGAGCGGCTTGTGCGCTGCGCATAAAGCCGCCTTAAAGGATGCGCCTTGGCAGCTGGATACCTTTCATGGCATTGCTCATCGCTTAGGGGACATCGTCCGGCGCTTAGAAAAGTCGGCTTACAC
>NW_014618518.1:0-290 GCF_000485595.1 Priapulus caudatus | reverse complement strand
CTCTCTCTTTCTCTCTCATCCTGGGAGCGTGCCGAAAGCTCAATGCGATGCTACTGCTGTTACTGCTACAGCGAGAGGACGAGAGAGAAGAAATCGAGAAAGAGAGAAAGAGAGAAGGAGAGAGAGTGAAGATAGCTGGAGGAAAAATAGGACGAAATAGGCACAGAGGTGGAGAGAGAAAGAGAGAAGAGAGAGAGAGAGAGAGAGAGAGAGAGAGAGAGAGAAGAGAGGGAGAAAAGGAGATTAAGGGAGGGATATAAAGAGTGAGAGAGAGAGAGAGAGCGAGAGAG
>NW_014618517.1:0-290 GCF_000485595.1 Priapulus caudatus | reverse complement strand
ATCGCTATTTCCCCGACTCTCGATTCACCCGCGCCGTCACAATATATTGCATTATAATGCACGTTGTGTCCTGTTATCTTCTGACCATCATCTGATGGTATTTACAGAACCAAAATCACAAAAGACGTAATTTCCTATGAGAAACAAGTCAGCTCGTGTAACACACTGTGTGGTGGTGTGCTACACGTGTGCACGCACGCACGCACGCGCGCACGCACGCGCGCACGCACGCGCACAGGCACGCGCGCACGCACGCAGGCACGCACGCACGCATGTGTATATATATACCA
>NW_014618516.1:0-290 GCF_000485595.1 Priapulus caudatus | reverse complement strand
CTTTTGCCGGCATGATGCATGCTGATCGTAACCGCCCGGACTGATTGGATACGAGCGATTGTTCCAAACCATTAGAGAGCTTGGTTTGCCACAATCTGACCTGACGGAAATGTACCGTAGAATGGTGTTCAATATTTGTGCGCGTAACCAGGACGATCATACGAAGAACCACGCTTTTTTGATGTTTGGTGATGGTCGTTGGCAGTTGTCACCAGCATATGATCTTTGCTTCAGTTACAAGCCGGGTAATCCCTTTATAGAAAGCCATCAAATGAGTTGTAATGGAAAGC
>NW_014618515.1:0-290 GCF_000485595.1 Priapulus caudatus | reverse complement strand
ATAGGCTTTATTGCTGCCCCATTATTAACCGGCGCAGACATTAATTGGTATAGCTATGAGTACCAATCACAAGGCTACTAAACTTATTTTTTCACCTTTTGTCGCTTCACTGATAGACATGCTAAAAAAATAGGTCATCATAACCAACATAAAAACAATTACGCCTATGGTCATCTCCTATAAATAGTGTAAAACCAGTCTATGTATCAGTGTTTTAGGTATATGGATACAAATCAAATAAATTTTGAAACAATGCTATGACAAATACTTATTTATTAAACATGGATCTC
>NW_014618514.1:0-290 GCF_000485595.1 Priapulus caudatus | reverse complement strand
TCCCTCACAGAATCCCTATTGTACATGCATCCCTCACAGAATCCCTATTGTACATGCATCCCTCACAGAATCCCTATTGCACATGCATCCCTCACAGAATCCCTATTGTACATGCATCCCTCACAGAATCCCTATTGCACATGCATCCCCCACAGAATCCCTATTGTACATGCATCCCCCACAGAATCCCTATTGCACATGCATCCCCCACAGAATCCCTATTGCACATGCATCCCCCACAGAATCCCTATTGCACATGCATCCCTCACAGAATCCCTATTGCACATGCA
>NW_014618513.1:0-290 GCF_000485595.1 Priapulus caudatus | reverse complement strand
GGCGAGAGAGAGAGAGGCGATGAGAGGGGGAGGAGGAGGAGAGGAAAAGGATATAAGAGAAAGGGGATAGAGGGGGACGGAGAGAGTGATGGAAAGAGAAGGGGAGGGATGGAAGGAGAGAGATGGAGAGAGATGGGGAGAGAGGGCCAGGGGAGGAAGAGAGAGGGGAGAGGAGGAGAGAGAGAGGGGGAAGAACGGGAACGTAGCTACAGAGAGAGAGAAGGAGAGAAAGGGAGCGATTGAG
Organism: Priapulus caudatus; assembly: GCF_000485595.1. NCBI lineage: Eukaryota > Metazoa > Priapulida > Priapulimorpha > Priapulimorphida > Priapulidae > Priapulus > Priapulus caudatus. Next base: position 46 of record NW_014618513.1, on the reverse strand, counting down.
GGAGAGGGAGAAGGAGAGAAAAGGGAGAGAGAGAGAGAGAGAGAGA
>NW_014618512.1:0-290 GCF_000485595.1 Priapulus caudatus | reverse complement strand
ATTCGGCTATCTCGCTGGTATTTTCCCTAATATTGATGATGGGCGTGGTCAGCAGTGCATTATTGCCCTGGGTCTGGGTACCCATGTCCTGGTCGAATATCGGCATGATCGCCTTGATGACAGTCATCGCTTTTGGCGCGCATATTGCTTTTGCCTCGGCATTTAGCCGAGCGCAGGTTTCCTTACTCGCACCTTTTGAATATACCGGATTAGTCTGGGCTACATTAATCGGCTATGTCGTCTGGGCGGATATTCCGACGCTGCGCATGTGGATCGGTGCGGCCATTATT
>NW_014618511.1:0-290 GCF_000485595.1 Priapulus caudatus | reverse complement strand
CGTCAGTTAGCAGTATCTGTTGCATCATCAGTAACACTATCTGTTGCAGCGTCAGTGACAGTATCTGTTGCAGCGTCAGTAACAGTATCTGTTGCAGCGTCACTGGTAGTATCTGTTGCAGCGTCAGTGATAGCGTCAGTAGCAGTATCTGTTGCAGCGTCAGTAGGAGTATCTGTGGCAGCGTCAGTAACAGTATCCGTTGCAGCGTCAGTAACAGTATCTGTTGCAGCGTCAGTAACAGCATCTGTTGCATCGTCAGTAGCAGTATCTGTTGCAGCGTCAGTAACAGT
>NW_014618510.1:0-290 GCF_000485595.1 Priapulus caudatus | reverse complement strand
GTGCGTGTGAGCGTGTGTGCACATGTGCGTGCGTATGTGTGTGCGTGCGTGAGTGCGTGCGTCTGTGCGTGTGCTGGGGTGCCTGCATTTTGCTCGTGTGTGCGTGCGTGCGTGTGTGCGTATGTGTGTGCGTGCGTGCGTGCGTATGTGTGTGCGTGCGTGCGTGTGTGCGTGCGTGCGTGTGTGCGTGCGTGCGTGCGTGCGTGCGTCTGTGCGTGTGCTGGGTGGCTGCATGCATGCGTGCGTGCGTCTGTGCGTGTGCTGGGTGCCTGCATGGGTGCGTGCGTGCG
>NW_014618509.1:0-290 GCF_000485595.1 Priapulus caudatus | reverse complement strand
TTCGCTTGAGCTTCTAGCATCGCAACCGCAGGAAGTGTTTTTCCTTCGAGGTACTCGAGGAATGCACCGCCAGCTGTAGAGATGTATGTAACTTTATCGAAGATATCGTATTTCTGTATCGCAGCAATCGTATCGCCGCCGCCAGCAAGACTAAAACCAGGCGAATTCGCGATAGCCATAGAAACAGTTTTTGTGCCTTCGCCGAACTGATCAAACTCAAACACACCAACAGGGCCATTCCATACGATAGTACCCGCTTTGCTGATAATCTCAGCAAGCTCATTAGCTGA
>NW_014618508.1:0-290 GCF_000485595.1 Priapulus caudatus | reverse complement strand
CATCGCAGTCGATGTAGCAGACAGTGAAGGTTTGAAATATCAGCAAAGCGAATACCCAAGCTCACCGCAATATCTTAAAGACAAGGTATTCTCACCTTCAAAATCACACAACATGCCAACCATGCAACGCGTCATAATGGAATCGACCATGGCTGGAAGCCGTAGAGAAACACTAACTGCCATCAAACAAGCCGACCTTTATATCGCTCCCCCAACAGCTAAATTCGATATGCTCGACTGGAACATGATGTTCGATATCTGTGAGGTCGGACACACACACTCAACACAAG
>NW_014618507.1:0-290 GCF_000485595.1 Priapulus caudatus | reverse complement strand
TTACATTGCAGTCATGTCTCAGTTAACATGAGTTTTTCAAGTGTTCAGATATAAGCTAGAGTGCTTGGACAGTTACTATGGGCAGTAGCAGCAGCAGCAGCAGCACAGCAGTACCAGTAGCAGCAGCAGTAGCAGCAGCAGTAGCAGTAGCAGCAGCAGCAGCAGCAGTACTAGCAGCCAGCAGTAGCAGTAGCAGCAGCAGCAGTAGCAGCAGTACAGCTAGCAGCAGCAGTAGCAGTACAGCAGCAGCAGCAGTAGCAGCCAGCAGCAGCAGCAACAGCAGCAACAGT
>NW_014618506.1:0-290 GCF_000485595.1 Priapulus caudatus | reverse complement strand
GTATTTTTGCATTATTTGGTGCGAGTCTTTTAGGTTTTGGTGTTTTCCGTCGCCGATTAAAGAGCTAAACATTAGGAAAAGCAGAAAAGGGGACGGAGCGGTTAAAGCTTAATTCACCATCCCCATTTTCTTTGGACAGTCTTGTTAGAATATATCCCCAAACCTGAGGGATCCCCACGAAACCCTACTTATCCAGGGCAATTGCATTAAAAATAACTTGACACAGATCCCCTAATTTGATCTATTACTTCGCTTTAAGCGATGTAAAATGACCAAACAGAAGCCAACAC
>NW_014618505.1:0-290 GCF_000485595.1 Priapulus caudatus | reverse complement strand
ACGCTCACGCTCGGCCTGAAGGTCAAGCGCGTACAGGCAGTGGTGGTCGACATCGTGGCGATCACGAGCGGCTCCGTCTACTTCATGCTGATCGAGGGTAGCTTCTACGGGCCGTTTATCGGCTTCATCTCGCTGCTCGCGGTGCCGATCACGGCGTGGGTCGGCATCTTCATCGTCGATCTCGCAGGCCGCGATCACTATCGCGCCGAAGCGCTGCTCGACGTAAGCCCGCGCAGCGCCTACTGGTATCGCAACGGCATCGAGTGGCGCGCACTCGGCGCGTGGGCGAT
>NW_014618504.1:0-290 GCF_000485595.1 Priapulus caudatus | reverse complement strand
CTCTCTCTCTCTCTCTCTCTCTCTCTCTCTCTCTCTCTCTCGTTCTTGTTCTCGTTCTCGTTCTCGCTCTCTCTTTCTCTCTCACTATGTCTCTCACCATGTCGTTCCTATCTATTCCCGTCCTCTCTTTTTCTCGCTTCCGCCTCGCTGTCTCTCGAGTGCTTCCTCTCTTCGCTCTCTCTCTCTCTCTTTCCTCTCACTCTTCCCCTCTCATTCTCTTTCTTTCTTTTTCTCTCGTGTGTCCTGTCGCTTTCTCTGCCGCCTACGCTCTCTCTCGCTCTCTCTCTCTC
>NW_014618503.1:0-290 GCF_000485595.1 Priapulus caudatus | reverse complement strand
TTGTGTGTGTGTGTGTGTGTGTACGCGCGCGTGCGTGTGTGTGTTTGCGTGCGTGCGTGCGTGGTGTGTGCGTGCGTGTGTGTGTCCGTGCGCGCGCGTGTGTGTCTGTGCGTGTGTGTGTGCGTGCCTGCGTGCGCGCGTGCGTGTGTGTGTATGTGTGTGTGTGCGCGCGCGCGAGTGTGTGCGTGTGCGTGTGTGCGTGTGTGTGTGTGTGTGTGTGTGTGCGTGCGTGCGTGTGTGCGTGCGTGCGTGCGTGCGTTGGGGAAAAACTCTTGACGACAAAGAGAATA
>NW_014618502.1:0-290 GCF_000485595.1 Priapulus caudatus | reverse complement strand
TCAAGTGGGGGACGAAAAATTTCCCTCCCGGCCACCGACATCTGGGTTCCCTCTCACCTTCCACTACAGGCGGGAGTCCCCTAACAACAACAACAACAACAACAACAACAACAACAATAACAACAACAACAGCAGCAGTGCTCCCTCACCCGCAACCACCAGGAGTCTTAATTCCTGTAATACAGAGAAATTAGTATGATAAGTAATTATGAAAACAGGGCGACACCAAGGATAAGGGTAGTTATATATATATATATATATATATATATATATATATATATATATATATA
>NW_014618501.1:0-290 GCF_000485595.1 Priapulus caudatus | reverse complement strand
CGTCGTTGGTCGTCGTGGTCGTCGTGGTCGTCGTGGTCGTCGTGGTCGTCGTGGTCGTCGTGGTCGTCGTGGTCGTCGTGGTCGTCGTGGTCGTCGTGGTCGTCGTGGTCGTCGTGGTCGTCGTGGTCGTCGTGGTCGTCGTGGTCGTCGTGGTCGTCGTGGTCGTCGTGGTCGTCGTGGTCGTCGTGGTCGTCGTGGTCGTCGTGGTCGTCGTGGTCGTCGTGGTCGTCGTGGTCGTCGTGGTCCGTCGTGGTCGTCGTGGTCGTCGTGGTCGTCGTGGTCGTCGTGGT
>NW_014618500.1:0-290 GCF_000485595.1 Priapulus caudatus | reverse complement strand
GGCTGCCAAACTCATTGGTTCTATTTTTCTTTCATAGGCTTCATCCGGCGTCAATATCCCGTGTGTCGAATGCGGGCGCTCGGCATTATAGTATGCCAACCATTTTCCGATCCCGGCGCGTGCCTGCGATCCGGTTTCAAATGCATTGAGATAAATGCATTCGTACTTCAGCGACCGCCACAGCCGCTCGATCATCCGGTTATCTACCCAGCAACCTTTGCCATCCATGGATATCTTGATGTCGGCATCTTTCAGCGCCTGCGTCCAGTCAAAGCCCGTAAACTGGCTGC
>NW_014618499.1:0-290 GCF_000485595.1 Priapulus caudatus | reverse complement strand
CCTGCCCCTACTCCATCATCTTCTTTCCACCTCCTCCTCCTCCTGCCCCCTACTCCTCCTCCATGACCTTCTCAGAGAAAGAGAGAGAAAGACAGGCAAAGAGAGAGAGACAGAAACAGACGGACAGACAAATAGACGTACACACGCACGCACGCATGCACACACGTACTCACGCACACACACGTACAGATGGACAGACGTAGACGCACGCACAGCATGCACGCGCACACGTACAGATGCACGCACGCACGTGTACACGTACAGACACACGCACGCACCTGCTTCGACGT
>NW_014618498.1:0-290 GCF_000485595.1 Priapulus caudatus | reverse complement strand
AGAGAGAGAGAGAGAGAGAGAGAGAGAGAGAGGAGAGTAATCAATGTCAAACGACTGCGCAGCACGCATGATCGATTCCCGCAGCGGCAATAATATTGTACGTATGTAAGTTGTAGCATCAGAAGAAAAACATGTCCGACGATTTACAATGATTCGGGGCAGTACTTTACAACCGATCTAACCGCGTTCCGCACAGCGGCATACATTGACGCGTGCCCTTTCTATTCCACGGGATGTACAAGCCACGCCTCTATATGCACGACACACACGTCGCTCGCGAACACAAGCAC
>NW_014618497.1:0-290 GCF_000485595.1 Priapulus caudatus | reverse complement strand
TCTCTCTCTCTCTCTCTCTCTCTCTCTCTCTCTCTCTCTCTCTCTCTCTCTCTCTCTCTCTCTCTCTCTCTCTCTCTCTCTCTCTCTCTCTCTCTCTCTCTCTCTCTCTCTCTCTCTCTCATTGCCCTTTCTTCTACCCCTCTTTTTTTCTCTGTATTTTTCTCTCTCTTTCTGCCATTTTTCTCCCCCCCTCTCCCATGTGATCTCTCTAACTCTCTCTATCTTTTCGCTTATTTATTTTCCCACTCTATCTCTTCTATTGGTATCCGTTTCAGACCGAAGATACGATT
>NW_014618496.1:0-290 GCF_000485595.1 Priapulus caudatus | reverse complement strand
ATGACTGCACACCTGCATGACTACACACCTGCATGACTGCACACCTGCATGACTGCACATCTACATGATTGCACACCTGCATGACTGCACACCTGCATGACTGCACATCTACATGACTGCACACCTGCATGACTGCAAACCTGAAAAGTATGGCCTCAGCCAGCCTCTTTGCGGCAGTGCGGTGCAGTGTGCAGCCAAGATTCGATGCTCCGGCCAATTTGCCTGCATTACGGCCGGCTGCTCTGCATTTACCCCCTTCCTCTCTCTCGCTCTCTCTATCTCTCTCTCTC
>NW_014618495.1:0-290 GCF_000485595.1 Priapulus caudatus | reverse complement strand
ACCGCTTCCAACTACTGCCAACTACTACCGCTTCCAACTACTGCCAACTACCACCGCTTCCAACTACTGCCAACTACTACCGCTTCCAACTACCGCCAACTACTACCGCTTCCAACTACTGCCAACTACTACCGCTTCCAACTACTGCCAACTACTACCGCTTCCAACTACTGCCAACTACCACCGCTTCCAACTACTGCCAACTACCACCGCTTCCAACTACCGCCAACTACCACCGCTTCCAACTACTGCCAACTTACTACCGCTTCCAACTACCGCCAACTACTACC
>NW_014618494.1:0-290 GCF_000485595.1 Priapulus caudatus | reverse complement strand
TCATCCAAGGTATTCATGAGGATTATTTGAATGCTGGCGCTGATATTGTCGAGACCAATACGTTTAATTCGACTCGCGTTGCCATGGCTGATTACGGCATGGAAGATCTTAGTTATGAAATTAATCTTGCTGCGACGAAACTGGCGCGACAAGCCTGTGACAAAGTTGCTAGTGATGACAAGCCTCGTTATGTAGCGGGTGTTTTAGGTCCAACAAATCGTACTTGTTCAATTTCGCCTGATGTAAATGATCCAAGTTTCCGAAATATTACTTTCGAACGTTTATCAGAT
>NW_014618493.1:0-290 GCF_000485595.1 Priapulus caudatus | reverse complement strand
TGTCGTGTGTGTGTGTGTGTGTGTGTGTGTGTGTGTGTGTGTGTGTGTGTGTGTGTGTGTGTGTGTGTGTGTGTGTGTGTGTGTGGTGTATGTGTGTGTGTGTGCGTGACACGGGCGCACACACGCGCACACACACGCGCACACACACGCACACGCACACACACACACACACGCGCGCGCGCACACGCACACACACGCGCACGCACACACGCACACACACACGCACACACGCACACACACACACACGCGCGCGCGCCCGCAGTGATTTAACTATAAAGCCCCGCGTGGAG
>NW_014618492.1:0-290 GCF_000485595.1 Priapulus caudatus | reverse complement strand
GTTACGTGTTGGTAATTTGCGTACTAATTTTCGTCGTATAAGGTATGATATATGAAAGTCGCATTTCGCGTAGCTGTGCGGCATCTGGATTTAATTGAAGTATATTGTATAGTCTTCGCGTTTAATAATAATATTAGTGTAGTGAGGTATTTTTTTCTCCCTCGTTGCTGTTTAGTGTTGTTATGACTCAGTATGAGTGTTGTCAGTGTTGCTGTTGACCTAGTTGAGTAGTTCAGTACAGTGACAGTCAGTAGTTGCACGTACAGTTCTATAAATTTGTAAGTTGTACT
>NW_014618491.1:0-290 GCF_000485595.1 Priapulus caudatus | reverse complement strand
AGGGCTAGTTACCTCGCCTGCTTTTATCGTACACGGAACTGTTTCTCCACTATCACAAACAGCTTCTTCATGAATAACCGTCGTTTGGTTTCCCGACTTAAAGATAGCGGCATAAACAGTATTACCATCAGGTGAAACCGCTAAAGCTTTTGGTGTATCACCAAACAGTGTAACGATGGCAATTTCATCACCACCTAAAGAGCTACCCGTATTTGTAGCATCAAAAACCCAAACATCAGCACGACCAATTCCGGGCGTAGTTAATTCACCAGGATTATTTGGATTGATAT
>NW_014618490.1:0-290 GCF_000485595.1 Priapulus caudatus | reverse complement strand
GTGTGTGTGTGTGTGTGTGTGTGTGTGTGTGTGTGTGTGTGTGTGTGTGTGTGTGTGTGTGTGTGTGTGTGTGTGTGCCTGACGTTGACATGAACTGCAGTCGGTTTAAAAGCTACAAGCGTGCGTATGACATTATTCATGAGACATTACGTAAAGACAGTACTCATGTATGTATGTATGCGGAGTCAGCACGCATGCCTCCGTTACCTGCCTGGCATCGTGTAATTGTGTTGATTCTGTGATTATGCTCCTGGTTGATATCGCCCTATCATCCTAGCCTCTCTCTCTTC
>NW_014618489.1:0-290 GCF_000485595.1 Priapulus caudatus | reverse complement strand
ACTATGTACTATGTACTATGTACTACATACTATGTACTACGTACTATGTACTACGTACTATGTACTATGTACTATGTACATGTAATACGTACTATTTACTACGTACTATGTACTATGCACTATGCACTATGCACTATGTACTACGTACTATGTACTATGTAGTATGTACTGCGTACTACGTATTATGTACTACGTACTATGTACTATGTACTATGTACTATGTACTAAGTACTATGCACTATGTACTATGTATTATGTACTACGTACCATGTACTATGTACTACGTACTA
>NW_014618488.1:0-290 GCF_000485595.1 Priapulus caudatus | reverse complement strand
GTGGTACTCGATCAGTGATTTACCGGCTACTTTTATTAGAGGTTTTGGCGTTTCATCAGTCAGTGGCCGCAGTCGCTCGCCACGACCAGCCGCTAATATCATGGCTTTCATTGTTGAATGTCTTTCATCAGAACGGCTAACGGCTGTAGTGATTTGTACTGGTTACAGGTATCGATAACGTATTTCAAGGTTAGAGGTAAATCATCGAGGTATTGTGACTTACCATCACGATAATTCAATCGTGCAAAGATGCCGAGTACTTTAATATGACGCTGTGCTCCCATTAAATC
>NW_014618487.1:0-290 GCF_000485595.1 Priapulus caudatus | reverse complement strand
TCTCTCTCTCTCTCTCTCTCTCTCTCTCTCTCTCTCTCTCTCTCTCTCTCTCTCTCTCTCTCTCTCTCTCTCTCTCTCTCTCTCTCTCTCTCTCTCTCTCTCTCTCTCTCTCTCGCACGCGCGCGCGCTCTCCACTCACACGTACATGGTATATTCTGTTTCGTGGTTTATCATGAGAGTTTAATACGAGTCGATTATTCATCCGGCTGACATCTCGTGGGTAGACGCTCGCTAATGAGTCTATATAAATACCATCCCCACTTCCCGCGTAGGGAATTCTATCTCTCTCG
>NW_014618486.1:0-290 GCF_000485595.1 Priapulus caudatus | reverse complement strand
CTACTCTCTCTCTCTCTCTCTCTCTCTCTCTCTCTCTCTCTCTCTCTCTCTCTTCCTTTTATCTTTCTCATCTTCTGCTTTAATTTTTCCTTCTCTGTCTACAACTCTATCTTCCTCTCACCCTTTATTTCCCTCTCCCTCTCTTCCATGTGTATCTCTTCACTTCTCGCTATTTTTCCACTCTCTTATCTACTGCGCTATCTTCCTCTCAATCTTTAATAATCTCTTCCACTCTCCATCCTACTCCCCCTCCCTCTCTCCATCCCACTCCCTCTTCCTTTCTCCACCCC
>NW_014618485.1:0-290 GCF_000485595.1 Priapulus caudatus | reverse complement strand
CATCCAATTCGCCTGCCAATAACGGGCCAGCGCAGGCTGTCGGTGCGAACTTTGCGACGCCGTGAGTAGACGCCTGAGCGCGGTGAGCTGTGCCGAAGGCGTCCATTACAAAGACATCACATAACGAGGCGTAAGCTTTCGAAAGCGCTTCGTTGTCTTTCTTTTCGCCTTCGTTAAAACGTACGTTTTCTAGCAATACCAATTGACCGGCGGCTACGTCAACGCCATTTTGCCAATCTTTAATAACCGGTACATCGCAGCCCAGTAAACCGCTTAAGTGAGCGGCTACG
>NW_014618484.1:0-290 GCF_000485595.1 Priapulus caudatus | reverse complement strand
GTGTGTGTGTGTGTGTGTGTCGTGTGTGTGTGTGTGTGTGTGTGTGTGTGTGTGTGTGTGTGTGTGTGTGTGTGTGTGTGTGTGTGTGTGTGTGTGTTGTGTGTGTGTGTGTCGTCGTCGTGTGTGTGTGTGTGTGTGTGTGTGTGTGTGTGTGTGTGTGTGCGCGCGAGTGCGTGCGTGCGCGCGCGTGGTGTATGTGGTGTGCACGCGACATTTCCCCTATCAATTACTTGACTGTCATTTGCAATTGAACACGCATGCCTCATAATGCACCAAGGCTCACTGCGTAC
>NW_014618483.1:0-290 GCF_000485595.1 Priapulus caudatus | reverse complement strand
TATGCAGTGAGTGCAAGAGAGACCCAACTCCTGGACTTGGGCCCCTCTTGCATGAATTTAGCTTCATGCCATAGATGGCAGCACTAGTCATCCAATATGGCAGCGCCTATGGAGAATGAGTTTGATACAAGTGATGAAGTTAGGCCCAAAAGAAAGCGTAATGAAAAAGAATGGGCTAGAAACAAGCAAAAAAGATTACGTGCCGAAGGCAAAGAATATGTCAATACCAAAAAAGATGTGAAACCAGCGAGGAAAACGGGTGTTGAATGCAGGTAAGTGGGACCACTTAT
>NW_014618482.1:0-290 GCF_000485595.1 Priapulus caudatus | reverse complement strand
GTGTGTGTGTGTGTGTGTGTGTGTGTGTGTGTGTGTGTGTGTGTGTAGTGTGTGTGTGTGTGTGTGTGTGTGTGTGTGTGTGTGTGTGTGTGTGTGTGTGTGTGTGTGTTATCCTCTCTCCGGCGCGCCTACGGTCTCCCCTCTTCTCGTCAGTAGTCCGTCTCACTGCCCAGGCATTGTGGGACATGTCGATAGACATGAAACAGATGGACGGATTGATTTAGTCGGCAGGTGGGGGGGGGGAGTAGTTGTCAGGAATCACAACCAACTGTATATATATATATATATAT
>NW_014618481.1:0-290 GCF_000485595.1 Priapulus caudatus | reverse complement strand
CTCTCCCTCCTCCTCCTCCTCCCACCTCCTCCTCACCTGAGATGGCCTTCCTGCAGCCGGCGCACTGCTTGGCGAACATTTTCGCGTAGCAGTCCTGGCAGTAGGGCTGGTTAGCCTCCTTGGTGAAGCTGACTCCGGCAAGCGGAGACTGGCATCCGGCGCAGACGAAGCAGTCACGATGAAAAGCTCCCTCCTCGAACGTCACGCCCGAGCCGGTGATCGGCTGCGGAAGAGGGAGGCAGACGAGTTAGAGTTATTGATGTATATATATGTATGTATGTATGTATGTA
>NW_014618480.1:0-290 GCF_000485595.1 Priapulus caudatus | reverse complement strand
ATTTCTTCCTCTTTGGTCTGGATGCCGAAGAAGTTGGTGCGGCCCGTGCGCATTACCAACCACAGGCAATCGTCGCCGCAGATAGCGACCTGAGAGAAGTCATGCAAGTCCTTCAGAGCGGCCAGTTTAATGCGTCCGAACCCGGCATTTTCGACCCGATCATTCACGCTATTTTGAATCCGCAGGATCCCTGGATGACCGCCGCAGACTTCACAGGATATGTCGCGGCACAGCGCGAGGTAGCCGACACCTATCGCGACACCGAGCAATGGACCCGAAAGAGCATTCTC
>NW_014618479.1:0-290 GCF_000485595.1 Priapulus caudatus | reverse complement strand
GTACGTGTGTGTGTGTGTGTGTGTGTGTGTGTGTGTGTGTGTGTGTGTGTGTGTGTGTGTGTGTGTGTGTGTGTGTGTGTGTGTGTGTGTGTGTGTGTGTGTGTGTGTGTGTGTGTGTGTGTGTGGAAAGGGAGGCTACAGGCGGGAGACAGGTGGGTGGAGGTTGCGGAGTAAACAATTTTTTTTAAATGAAGAAAATTGTGCTAAATCAACGAGGTGATATTTGAGGACAGTGCCCTGGCATGTACGGTGCAAAACTCCTACTTCATTCATTCCCACCCGACCCTTTC
>NW_014618478.1:0-290 GCF_000485595.1 Priapulus caudatus | reverse complement strand
AATGCTGTTCTTTTCTTTACAGACATGAATGAGCATAGTTCACGCAGCAATACCTTTTCACTACCAGCTAGATCGACTAGATAGAGTTTTCCACTCAGCTTCTTTTGCGTTTCTAGATGCTCTTGTTTAACGTTGATTAAGAAGACGGAATGACTGGCTAGTGTAAGCTATTGCTATTATACACTAGTGTATCTAGCTACTAGTGTAAGCTATTGCTATTATACACTAGCATACCTAGCTGCTAGTGTAAGCTATTGCTATTATACACTAGTATACCTAGCTACTAGTGG
>NW_014618477.1:0-290 GCF_000485595.1 Priapulus caudatus | reverse complement strand
ACTAAGACTATCTGTGTATTACGCAGTGCAACAGCGGTCGCAGTAACTTGGGTCACTCCCGCGGGCCTGTGCTAGCTGCTGTGGTTGCCGACCGGACGTATAGGCAGGGTTCTTGCGGCAGGAGTGTGTGGCCTGGCGAACAGTAGGGCAGCTGCTGTGCGCGAAATTACAAGCTTCCTGTGTGGTGCTCTCGCCATGCGCGCACACACACACACACACACACACACACACACACACACACACACACACACACACACACACACACACACACACACACACACACACACACA
>NW_014618476.1:0-290 GCF_000485595.1 Priapulus caudatus | reverse complement strand
GAGCCTAATGACGAGCCCTTATGGGCGCAAATTCGTCTGAATGTTGGTTCATTTATGAATACACTTTTCCGCCAAGGGGCTTTTCAAGGCGCGTCTGCACGTGAAGCCTATTTTGTCAAATGTGATAGTGAAACCACGACACAAAGTGATATCGACCGAGGTGTCGTCAATATTCTCGTTGCTTTTGCGCCATTGAAACCCGCCGAATTTGTCATTATAAAACTCCAGCAAATTGCTGGTGAGCTTGAAGTTTAAAGGAGATAGTATGGCTCAGTTTAGTGTTAATCCGC
>NW_014618475.1:0-290 GCF_000485595.1 Priapulus caudatus | reverse complement strand
GAGAGAGAGAGAGAGAGAGAGAGAGAGAGAGAGAGAGAGAGAGTGTGTGAGAGCGAGTGATAGAGACCCATTAAAACAGCAGACGCTATATGACGTCGGCCGCGCAGGTTGATTCGTGTGTAACCTGGTTGTATATCATGTGAAACATAATCTCCGCCTGTGCAAAAAGATCAAAAGATCCGTTTTTCGACAAAACTCGACCTGCGCGTATAGTTTGGCAAACACGCGCTAAGCCGAGCCGGCAGTTATAATTATTATAGTTACAGCAGGTGTGTTGCGCTATAATATTA
>NW_014618474.1:0-290 GCF_000485595.1 Priapulus caudatus | reverse complement strand
GAGAGAGAAAGAAGAGAGAGAAGAAAGAGAGAGAGAGAGAGAGCAAGGGAGGGAAGAGTGAGATACGCTGCGTCGTGTTGACACGTGGGAGGAGCGCCTGCTGAATTAAGGAGGAAAGGGCGACACCCATGAATAAAGCGTGAAGCCCGGGTTTCTCCCGCGCGGGATGCTGCTGCTGCTGATGTTGATGATGCTGCTGCTGCTGCTGCTGCTGCTGCTACTGCTGCTACTGCTGCGGCTTCTGCTGCTATTGCTGCGGCTTCTGTTGCTGCTACTACTACTAGTGATGA
>NW_014618473.1:0-290 GCF_000485595.1 Priapulus caudatus | reverse complement strand
GTGTGTGTGTGTGTGTGTGTGTGTGTGTGTGTGTGTGTGTGTGTGTGTGTGTGTGTGTGTGTGTGTGTGTGTGTGTGACGAGCGTGTGGATGCGTGCGTGTGTAGTGTGCGAGCGTACGTGCGTGCGTGTGTAGTGTGCGCGCGCGTGTGTGGTGTGCGCGCGCGTGTGTGTGCGTGTGTGGTGTGCGTGCGTACGTGTGTGCGTGCATGTATCCGTGCGTGCATGCATGTATCTGTGCGCGTGCGTGCTTATATGCGTACGTGCGTGCGCGCAATTGTCTGTACATAGG
>NW_014618472.1:0-290 GCF_000485595.1 Priapulus caudatus | reverse complement strand
TAATTGTCTGGTGGGTAATCGTCCAGTGGGTAGTTGTCCGGATACGTGTGTGATTGTGTGTGCACCATCCCCCTCAGTGATGTGTCGACCTGTACCAGGCTAGCTATTACCGATAGTAATTATTCGGCCATAAAGTTCAGGGCAATCAATGTTTGTCCCCCGTGTGCAGTGAGTGGTCTAGCTGCTGCCTCTATGTGCGTTCGCGTGCGCGCGTGCGTGTGTTGTGTGTGTGTGTGTGTGTGTGTGTGTGTGTGTGTGTGTGTGTGTGTGTGTGCTCGCGCGCGTGTGTG
>NW_014618471.1:0-290 GCF_000485595.1 Priapulus caudatus | reverse complement strand
GCGGCGCTCGACCCGAATCAAGATACGCCCCCCTTCACGGTTAAACTTAATCGCATTGTCGAGTAAAGCATTCAAGGCGATACCGACCTTTTCTGAGTCTCCGAAGATATCGGGCAGATCTTCGGCTAGCGCAACCTCGACCTTCAGCTTGGCGCGATCGATCCGCTTTCCGTAGCACTGAAAGCTTTCACTGATCGTCCAGCCCAGATTGAAGGCTTTCCAGTCCCAGGGCTCACGTTCAGATTCAATCGAAAACAGACGGAGCATACTGGTGATCAGGCCATCAAGCC
>NW_014618470.1:0-290 GCF_000485595.1 Priapulus caudatus | reverse complement strand
AAAAAAGAATGGCAGATCTGCGCTGTATGGTTATAAATATCACTAAATATTACAGCCATTGTGATCGTCTTATTTTAATTATATTTATATTATATATTATATTTGTATTCTATATTTATCACTATTGCCCCACAAGCAATATTTCTACCCGGGCATTTATTTTATAAGACAGGCGTAATGCTTATAATAATATTGCTTGGGGGAAATGTAACCAGGTAGATTATTATATAAGATAGGCATGATGCTTGTAATAATATTGCTTATGGGGCAATTTACCCAGGTAGATTATT
>NW_014618469.1:0-290 GCF_000485595.1 Priapulus caudatus | reverse complement strand
CACTATCCACTATGCACTATGCACTCTGCACTATGCACTACAGTGTAGGCACTATGCACTATGCACTATGCACTATGCACCATGCACCATGCACTATGCACTATGCACTATGCACTATGCACTACAGTGCATGCACTATGCGCTATGCACTCTGCACTATGCACTATGCACTCTTGCACTATGCACTATGCACTATGCACTCTACACTATGCATATGCATTATGTATGCACTATGCATTATGCATTATGCACTATGCACTATGCACCACCATGCACTATGCACTATGCGC
>NW_014618468.1:0-290 GCF_000485595.1 Priapulus caudatus | reverse complement strand
ACCAAGAGGGCCAATTATTAATGCGCTGTCTGGAAGAGGACCATGGACGTGTTTCCTGAGATTCCTTCCCCTTTCCAACCATGACCGACCTCATCCCCCCAATCAATGACCAAGTTCCCATCTTCTTTACCCACCTGCCCCGGAGACTGTGATGGAACTGATTGCATGCAACTGTCGCGAGGAAATTAGTGACGAGAGTTGCACTTGTGTTCAGAACAACATGAAGTGCACATATTTCTGCAGTTTACAGACATATCAAAATAAGCAAGCTGAAAACGACAATGAAGTAG
>NW_014618467.1:0-290 GCF_000485595.1 Priapulus caudatus | reverse complement strand
ACGGTGCATTGTCACATACATGACCGCGTAGGTGCATTGTCACATACATGACCGCATTGCTGCATTGTCACATACATTACCGCGTAGCTGCATTGTCACATACATTACCGCATTGCTGCATTGTCACATACATGACCGCGTAGGTGCATTGTCACATACATGACCGAGTAGGTGCATTGTCACATACATGACCGCATTGCTGCATTGTCACATACATTACCGCGCGTTCATTACTCTGTTGTCACATACATGACTGCGTAGCTGCATTGTCACATACATGACCGCGTAGC
>NW_014618466.1:0-290 GCF_000485595.1 Priapulus caudatus | reverse complement strand
AAAGCGGTCTTCTCTGCAACTGTAACCTGTCCAGCAAATATAACATTAGACAAACCTAAATCATCTACCATCGATTTTAATTTTTCACCTTCTGCCCCACTGCCTGCAATAATTATTTTTACATTAATCTTTTTTGCGGCCTGAATCAGGAAATGTAGGCCTTTATAGTATCGAAGAACACCAACAAACAGAAAATACGGCTCACTCAAATCAACATCTATTTTCTTAAAAATATTTTTATCCAACTTTTTAGGGTAGGAACCCTCATCAATCCCTAATGGAATAACTTT
>NW_014618465.1:0-290 GCF_000485595.1 Priapulus caudatus | reverse complement strand
CCGGCTCGATCGCATGCAAAATCGCCTAGTGTGTCCACCCCTTAAGGCTTCTCCAGCGAAATCCCGTCCCCTCCCCCCTGCGGCGGGAGCAGCGAGCAAAGAAATCCCACCCCCTCCCCTCCCCCCTGCGGCGGCAGCAGCGAGCAAAGAAATCCCACCCCCTCCCCTCCCCCTGCGGCGGGAGCAGCGAGCAAAGAAATCGCTAGTAACTTTTGTAATCGCCTCTGGCTAAATCATGATCATTCATCGTGCTCATGCTTTCCCGTGTGTGCGTGTGCGTGCGTGTGTGT
>NW_014618464.1:0-290 GCF_000485595.1 Priapulus caudatus | reverse complement strand
CTCTCTCTCTCCCTTGCTTATTCACTCGCCTCTCTCACACACACACATATACACGTGTAATGCTCTCTATGGTGGACACTAAATGAGCAGAAATTACCTTGTGAAAGTGACACTCGCAATATTTGTGCAGCAATCAATAAGTGAGGCAGCAGGGAGAGGGCTGGGCAGGCTCACACGCCCACACAACACCCCCCCCTCCCCTCCCTCCTCTCTCTCTCTATCTCTATCTATCCATCTCTCTCTCTCTCTATCTCTATCTCTATTTATCTCTCTCTCTCTATCTGCCTAGC
>NW_014618463.1:0-290 GCF_000485595.1 Priapulus caudatus | reverse complement strand
CGCAAGTCTGCTCTAGGCTTAACACGGCAATGCATGTACATCTATATAACACAGTTACATACATCTATATATAACACGGCTACATACATCTATATAACATGGCTATACATACATCTATATAACACGGCTACATACATCTATATAACATGGCTACATACATCTATATAACACAGTTACATACATCTATATAACACAGCTACATACATCTATATAACACGGCTACATACATCTATATAACACGGCTACATACATCTATATAACACGGCTACATACATCTATATAACACGGCT
>NW_014618462.1:0-290 GCF_000485595.1 Priapulus caudatus | reverse complement strand
CTATATATCTATATATATATATATATATATATATATATATATAGATAGATAAATTAATAGATGGATAGATAGATAGCTATCTATCTATATATATATATATATATATAGATAGATAGATAAATTGATAGATGGATAGATGCTGGTAGATGAAAGATTGTAAACAGTAAGTAGAGAACGCGAACGGCCTAGTGACAGGGAGAGAGCGAGTGGGGATGCGGAAAGATTAAGGAGGAGAAAGAGAGATGGAAAGAGAAGACCCAATACTCACCTCTGTGTGCGCATGACGTCAC
>NW_014618461.1:0-290 GCF_000485595.1 Priapulus caudatus | reverse complement strand
TGTTGAGGGGAATCCACGCTTGTGTATGGCTTCAGCCGTCGGCGGATACCTGAATACCTTCGGTGCCGATGAGCCTGCTGGTGGTTATGATGATTTTGATGCAGCCGATTGTTTCTTTATTATCGGCTCCAATACGGCCGAGGCCCATCCGGTGCTCTTTCAACGCCTGATGGATCGCAAGGTGTCCAACCCTGACCGGGTCAAGATTATCGTCGTCGATCCGCGCTTCACCCCAACTGCGGGCTTCGCCGATTTGCATCTCCAACTCAAGAGTGGCTATGACATGCACC
>NW_014618460.1:0-290 GCF_000485595.1 Priapulus caudatus | reverse complement strand
TTTCGCTATCTCTCTAACTCTCTCTGCTTCTCTCCCCGCTCTCTATCACTATTTCTGTCTGTCTGTCTGTCTCCACCTCTCCTTCGCTATCTCTCTAACTCTCTCCGCTTTTTTCCCAGCTCTCTATCACTATCCCTGTCTGTCTGTCTGTCTCCTCCTCTCCTTCGCTATCTCTCTAACTCTCTCCGCTTCTCTCCCCGCTCTCTATCACTATCTCTGTCTGTCTGTCTGTCTCCTCCTCTCCTTCGCTATCTCTCTAACTCTCTCCGCTTCTCTCCCCGCTCTCTATT
>NW_014618459.1:0-290 GCF_000485595.1 Priapulus caudatus | reverse complement strand
CTCTTCATCGTTCCTCTCTCCTTCTCTCTCTTCATCGCTCCTTTCTCGTTCTCTTTCTTCATCGCTCTTCTCCCGTTCTCTCACTTCATCGCTCCTCTCTCGTTCTCTCACTTCATCGTCTCTCTCTCGTTCTCTCACTTCATCGTCCCTCTCTCATTCTCTCACTTCATCGTCCCTCTCTCGTACTCTCTCTTTATCGCTCCTCTCTTTCTCTCTCTCTCTCTCGTTCTCTTTCTCGTTCTTTTTCTTCATCGCTTCTCTTTCGTTTTCTTATTTCATCGCTCCTCTCC
>NW_014618458.1:0-290 GCF_000485595.1 Priapulus caudatus | reverse complement strand
GAGAGAGAGAGAGCGAGAGAGAGAAACATCGCCTATGGTTGCAGGAGAAACCAGAACCTACATGTACACATATATACATACACACATACATACACACCTACACACATACATACATACACGCCACACGACGCACCCAACACACATACATCAATATTCATACACTCGTACATACATCTATAAATATTATATTATATCCATACATCCACTGACCTCCGCGCACAACACACTAATGCATATAATCACAGAAGCAGTTAGACTCTTAAGTGTAGAACGCGCACGCACGCACGCGC
>NW_014618457.1:0-290 GCF_000485595.1 Priapulus caudatus | reverse complement strand
CAACATCTACCAACATCTACCAACATCTGCCAACGTCTGTCAACATTTGCCAACATCTGCTAACGTCTGCTAACGTCTGCTAACGTCTGTTAGTGTCTGCCAACATCTGCCAACATCTACCAACATCTGCCAACGTCTGCTAACGTCTGCAAACATCTACCAACATCTACCAACATCTACCAACATCTGCTAACATCTGCTAACGTCTGCTAACGTCTGCTAACGTCTGCTAACGTCTGTTAGTGTCTGCCAACATCTGCCAACATCTACCAACATCTGCCAACGTCTGC
>NW_014618456.1:0-290 GCF_000485595.1 Priapulus caudatus | reverse complement strand
GGGGCGGACGGACGGACGGACAGACAGACGGACGGACGGACGGACGGAGGGGCGGACGGTCGGACGGACTGACGGATAGACAGACGAACGGAGGGGCGGACGGACGGACAGACAGACGGACGGACAGACGGACGGAGGGGCGGATGGGAATATACAGCCGGATAGATAGAATGATGGTCGGACAGGCGGACGGGCAGTAACTGAGGGGGCGGGGAAAAATTGCACGCGAGTGTCTCTCTCTCACGGTATCACAAAACAACAGTAATCCAGGTTTCGCTGCACACGCACAC
>NW_014618455.1:0-290 GCF_000485595.1 Priapulus caudatus | reverse complement strand
ATGACAGCAGCTGCAACAGCTTTATCGATACCACGTTTAAGGTCCATCGGGTTCATGCCTGCAGAAACAGATTTCATGCCTTCACGAACAATGCCTTGCGCTAATACAGTCGCTGTTGTTGTGCCGTCACCTGCGATGTCTGAAGTCTGTGATGCGACTTCTTTCACCATCTGTGCACCCATGTTTTCAAACTTATCTTCAAGTTCTATTTCTTTAGCCACAGATACGCCATCTTTAGTGATGGTTGGAGAGCCGAAGGCTTTGTCTAATACGACATTACGGCCTTTAGG
>NW_014618454.1:0-290 GCF_000485595.1 Priapulus caudatus | reverse complement strand
GAGGACCAATGGCTAACTAATGGAGAAGTTGCCTTAATGGATAATGGTCAACGACCTAAAACACAGACTGCACGTGGCTTTGCCCGCCACAGGCAAATCTAGGTGGCTACGCTCCAGTACGGACGGATGTCACCGTGTCATGTTCAGACCGCTATAAGAACGACACGCGCGACAGCGCGCTGCTATAGCGAGCGACTTGGCGACAACAGCGCGACCGGCCACCAGCGAGCAAGACAGAGATCAACAAGTACACGTTAGGTAAGCGCAAGTTAAACAGTAGAACCTATACC
>NW_014618453.1:0-290 GCF_000485595.1 Priapulus caudatus | reverse complement strand
AGAGAGAGAGAGAGCACACTCACCTACACAGCGTAGGAACACACGCGTGATTACTGTCATGCACCATTGACCTTACACTCAACCAACTGCTCGATGTAGTGAGTATATAATGCCATCAGGAGTGAATAATAGATATTTATCTATTATTATTCACTCCTGCATGATACTAGTATATGTGGCGCGTGCAGAGATACGTGGAGGCGGGGAAAGGGTGGAAGATGGGGGAAGAGGAAAAAGGGGAGGGGAGGAAGTAGACGTGGTTAGGGGGAACTTAGATGAACGTTTATAGA
>NW_014618452.1:0-290 GCF_000485595.1 Priapulus caudatus | reverse complement strand
GGTGGTTGCCGTTTTCTTCGTCCGACGGCGATCTCACCCTCGCGGTGGTTGCCGTCTTCTCGGTCGCCGGCGCTCTCACCCTCATGGTGATCGCCGTTTTCTTCACCGACGGCGATCTCACCCTCGCGGTGGTTGCCGTCTTCTCGGTCGCCGGCGCTCTCACCCTCATGGTGATCGCCGTTTTCTTCCCCGCCGGCGATCTCACCTTCGCGGTGATCGCCGTTTTCTTCGCCGACGGCGATCTCACCCTCGCGGTGGTTGCCGTCTTCTCGGTCGCCGGCGCTCTCACC
>NW_014618451.1:0-290 GCF_000485595.1 Priapulus caudatus | reverse complement strand
GGCTTATCTTTGAACACGCGGTTAACCCTGGCGATGGCCTGCATCAGGTTATGGCCTTTCATGGCTTATCGATATACATGGTATGGCAATTGGGCGCATCAAAACCGGTTAACCACATATCCCGCACTATCACCAGTTGCAGCGGATCATTGATATCTTAAAACGTTTTTCAAACAGCTTTTGGTTTCTTTGTTATAGATATGCGGTTGCAACTTTTCTTTATCAGATGCCGAACCCGTCATCACAACTTTAATTGCGCCTTTGTTGATATCTGTATCGTGCCATTCAGG
>NW_014618450.1:0-290 GCF_000485595.1 Priapulus caudatus | reverse complement strand
TCCTCCAGCACCTCCTCCCATCCTCCTCTTCCTCCTCATTCTCCCCCTTCTCCTCATACTAATCCCCCTCCTTCTCCTCCTCCTGTTCCTCCTCTATATACTCCTGCTCCTCCTCCTTCTCTACCTCCTCCTCCTCCAGCACCTCCCCCTTCTCTTCCTCCTCCTCCTCCAGCACCTCCTCCTTCTCTTCCTCCTCCTCCTCCTCCTCCTCCTCATGCTCCCCCTGCATCAATCCGATTCCTTCCCCGCCACCCCTCCCCCTGCTACCCCTCTCCTCAATGCTCTTCCTT
>NW_014618449.1:0-290 GCF_000485595.1 Priapulus caudatus | reverse complement strand
GTAGTTACTTTGCCGTTGAGCCTAGAAACCGCAGTTGGATCACGAAAGTCTGCACAAGTTCTTGATGCACCTAGAAAATTTGAAAAAGCTCTCATCACCAATAAGGTGGCCGGAAATTGCTCCTGCATTTTCGGCATTTCCTACATCCATGTAGGTCACCACGAGTTTTCCAACTTTCCTATGCACACAAGAACTGCACATCTTTTTCGCGCCCAACTGCCGTTTCTAGGTTAAAGACTAATGTAGCAGAACACAGGCTGCTCGGCTTGGTGATTATTAGTTATGCGGTA
>NW_014618448.1:0-290 GCF_000485595.1 Priapulus caudatus | reverse complement strand
GCCCGGATCTTTTAAGAACTCAACCAATTCCTCGACTTCTTCTTTTGCCTCTTCTGCACCAGCGACATCGGCAAAAGTAACATTAATTTGATCTTCGCCCAGCATCTTGGCTTTGCTCTTGCCAAAAGACATCGCGCCACGGCCACCGCCACCGCCCTGCATCTGACGCATGACAAAAATCCAGATAGCGATGATGATGATGAACGGGAACCATGAGATAAGTAATGAGACCAGGAATGACTGTGTCTCTGGTGCGACTGCATTGATGTTAACGCCAGCGGCTAAAAGAT
>NW_014618447.1:0-290 GCF_000485595.1 Priapulus caudatus | reverse complement strand
GCAGAGTGTGATTCAGGTAGATGACATAAGAAGCTTAGCTGTAGTGAACATAGGTCACGCTGTATAGATCAATCATCAACGCTTGGACAACAGAAGGAACTGTCAGCTTAGATTAACTCACAGGTACTGAACGTCAGCTGTGTAAGAGAGGTAGAAAGAAGGAAAGAAGGAGAGAGAGAGAGAGAGCGATATATATATATATATAGAGAGAGAGAGAGAGAGAGAGAGAGAAGAGAGAGAGAGACGTGATATATATATATATAATAAGAGAGAGAGAGAGAGAGAGAGAG
>NW_014618446.1:0-290 GCF_000485595.1 Priapulus caudatus | reverse complement strand
TGATGGATTCATCCACGTAACCGTGTATATAATGTTGCATGCCATTAAGAACTGAAAATTCGGATATTATTGAATTTTCAGTCCTAAACTCTGTTTAGCTCTACTATCGCGTAGGTAAAGCCCCACACTTTATATTCTATGCTGATAGTAGCTCTTAATCAGTAGTTTTTTTTAATTTCACCCTAGTAGGCACATCAATTCCATCGAGTATTGACCGTTTATAAAACAATTTTTCGACTAAAATTGCTAGAAAGCTTGTTAGTCACTACAATACCCCCCTTATTTTGTAT
>NW_014618445.1:0-290 GCF_000485595.1 Priapulus caudatus | reverse complement strand
ACGAGATGGGTGAAGATCCGCTTAGAGCCTCGGAAGGCGGTGCGCAGCGTATGCTGGCACCTGTTATGGCATCGTCACTGACAACGATTGCGGCCTTTCTGCCACTCATGTTAATCGACGGCAGGATGGGCAACATTATGGTAGCAATTCCGATTGTCATCATTTGTGTGATTATCGCCTCGCTGATAGAGAGCTTTTTGATCTTGCCGGGTCACTTGCGACATGCCTTCGTCAATATGCATCATAAACCGCCGACCGGTTTCAAAGCGGCCCTCAACGATGGCTTTGCT
>NW_014618444.1:0-290 GCF_000485595.1 Priapulus caudatus | reverse complement strand
TATATATGTGTGTGTGTGTGTGTGTGTGTGTGTGTGTGTGTGTGTGTGTGTGTGTGTGTGTGTGCGTGCGTGCGTGCGTGCGTGCATGTAAGCGTGCGCGCGCGCGTGTTTGTGTATCAGTATTAGGGGTGAGGGTGTGTGGTGAGCACGTGACAGCAGCCTCAAGCGTTGCTAACTAGAGAGACGACGCAAACGAGAAACGGCAGAGGCGGCGGCGTCGACACCTGATCCTAGGGCGCAGGTCTCTCTCTTTCTTTCTCTTTTACTCCCTCTCTCCCTCTCTCTCTCTC
>NW_014618443.1:0-290 GCF_000485595.1 Priapulus caudatus | reverse complement strand
TAATTATGTATTTTTAGTTTCTCTATAAGTTACTTTACTGTATTCTTTGTTTTTCTAATATATGTTTTCTTTGTTTCTCTGCTATATTCGTTGTTTTTCTACTGTATAGGTATAAACTAACTAACTACTGTATACGTTTTTTCTAACGTCACATATATTTTGTGGATGACCCTAGTGTTGCTCCTATAGCCGCGTGTCGCAGCCTCGCGCAGCAATGTAGTAACAGATCCTGGTCGCACTTCACCCGTAGACAAACCCAGATGAGAGACCGGATACCAGAGAAGCGTCGC
>NW_014618442.1:0-290 GCF_000485595.1 Priapulus caudatus | reverse complement strand
GCTTCTTCTTCTCATCCATTTTGCTGGCACTGGGAAGCAAGAGTTTGCATGCACGTGACCAAGCTAACAATCTAACACGTTTTTATACAAGTTACAACTATTAGATAATTATAGTATTATGAACTTGAGTTATGCACAGTGTTAATCAACAATATTTTCCCTCAAAAATGTCCATGCACCACTACTTGAAGTTGCAGTAACACTAAAAGTCACTATACATATATTCCTTGTTTCTTTTTCAAAAGTAGAATAGTGAATATTCATCTAATTTTTGAAAATTTATATAATTG
>NW_014618441.1:0-290 GCF_000485595.1 Priapulus caudatus | reverse complement strand
ATATATATATATATATATATATATATATATATATATATATCAAACAGAAGATGTTTTATGTTTTGTAAATCACAGGAAATTGTCAATCATGTCGTTGGGGGGCCTGTTGACCTCCATGATGTTTCCCCTCTCATCGGCGCTGGCGGAAAGCGATATATTGAACCCCAATACAGAGTTTGCGATGGGTAACAAACACAAGGCAATCTCGGCACCGGTATCAATAGACTCTAACGAGATGGCCCTGTGCAGCAAACCCAGGAAGCACCCGTATCCTTAAAGCCTCAATATGC
>NW_014618440.1:0-290 GCF_000485595.1 Priapulus caudatus | reverse complement strand
CACTCCTATACATGCGCGCATATACGCGAACGAACGTGCACATACACGCTCGCGTGCACGCACTCCTATACATGCGCGTATATACGCGAACGAACGTACACATACACGCGTGCACGCACTCCTATACATGCGCGCATATACGCGAACGGACGTGCACATACACGCGTGCACGCACTCCTATACATGCGCGCATATACGCGAACAAACGTGCACCACATACACGCGTGCACGCACTCCTATACATGCGCGAACAAACGTGCACATACACGCGTGCACGCACTCCTATACAT
>NW_014618439.1:0-290 GCF_000485595.1 Priapulus caudatus | reverse complement strand
GAGCAAGAGAGAGAGAGAGAGAGAGAAAGACGGAATGCGAGCGAGAGAGAGAGGGGGAGAGAGCGCGCAATAGAGATAGAGGAAGAGGGAGAGAGAGGGAGAAAGAGCGCAAGAGAGAATGAGAGAGAGGGGGTAGAGGGAGAGAGATAGAGAAAGAGAGAGAGAGAGATACAGAGGGAGAGTGGGAGAGAAAGAGAGAGAGATATATATAAAGAGGGAGAGTGGGAGAGAAAGAGAGAGATATATAAAGAGGGAGAGTGGGAGAAAGAGAGAGAGAGAGAGATACAAAG
>NW_014618438.1:0-290 GCF_000485595.1 Priapulus caudatus | reverse complement strand
CCACCACCACGATGACGACAACCACCACCACGACCACCACGACGACCACCACGACAACGACGACCACCACCACGACGACGACGGCGACCACCACGACACGACGACGACGACCACCACGACCACCACGACGACGACCACCACGACCACGACCACCAACCACGACCACCACGACGCGACGACCAGCAACGACGACGACCACGAGGACGACCAGCAACGACGATCACGAGGACGACCAGCGACGCCGACACCACGAGGACGACGACCACGATGACGACAACCACGACGACGAC
>NW_014618437.1:0-290 GCF_000485595.1 Priapulus caudatus | reverse complement strand
CGGGGTTGCCGATCAGGGTAGATAGACTCTCACACGGTATGTCAGGGTAGGTAGAGTCACACACACGCGCGTGCGCTCGCGTCACGTCGGTGTGACAGGGTACTAGGTAGAGTCGCACGCTGCACGTGGGTGTGATCGGATTTCGTCATCCCGCTAACTGTCGTGTTTCGCCGAGGCGGATTATATTAACCGCAAGCACAAGCGGTGGGCGTTGCCACGGTCGCCGACGACCGCTTTGTCGCCGACCGACGGCGCGTTCGTCGCTCGGCGCTGGCACTAAGTCGCGCGTA
>NW_014618436.1:0-290 GCF_000485595.1 Priapulus caudatus | reverse complement strand
ATTTTGAAAGCTTCCTTGGTGCGACCCAGACAGTTATCGATTCTGCCGACCCGATTAACTACGCGGCAACGGTCGGAACCGGTCGTGGCGTTATGTTGTTTGAGGTTCTTGGTGATCTGGTCGTGCCAAATAATGTCATGGCAGATGCTCCGGCAGGATTGTTGGGCACTCCCTTGGGGGCATCGTCGGCGGTACTTTCCTCGCTTTGGAGCCTGGAGTGAAGTCAGCGGTTCTCGGTATGCCTGGCGGCGGCATTGCCAAACTTCTCGATGGCTCGGCCAGCTTCGGTC
>NW_014618435.1:0-290 GCF_000485595.1 Priapulus caudatus | reverse complement strand
CTCACTCTTTCTCTGTCTATCTATCTCTCCCTCTCTCTCTCGCCCGTGCGTGCGTGCGTCTGCGTGTGTGTGTGCGTGTGTGTGTGTGTGGGTGTGTGGTGCGTGTGTGCGTGCGTGCGTGCGTGCGTGCGTGCGTGCGTGCGTGCGTGCGTGCGTGTTGCTGCGTGCGTGTTGGGTGTGCAAGTGAGCATTGTACGGCGCGGCTGGCTGCCGTCTCGACTCCAGGGGGAATTCGTCCATGTATGTATTGATCATGTAGAGTGGTAGAGTGAGTGTTGGTACACTTACTC
>NW_014618434.1:0-290 GCF_000485595.1 Priapulus caudatus | reverse complement strand
GCTACCCCGCCTCCCTCAGCCACCCCGCCTCTCTCCGCCACCTACAGCCACCCGCCTCCCTCAGCCACCCCGCCTCCCTCAGCCACCCGCCTCCCTCAGCCACTCCGCCTCTCTCAGCCACCCTGCCTCCGTCAGCCACCCTCAGCCACCCTGCCTCCCCCAGCCCCTCGCCTCCCTCAGCCACACCGCCTCCCTCAGCCACTCCGCCTCCCTCAACCATTCCTCCTCCCTCAGCTCCTGGTCTCTCTCAGCCACACGCTTCTCTCAGGCACCCTCCTCCCTCAGCCACC
>NW_014618433.1:0-290 GCF_000485595.1 Priapulus caudatus | reverse complement strand
ATACGCGCGCGTCTACCAGCTCCGATGTTACGCGCGCGTCTACCAGCTCCGATGATGCGCGCGTCTACCAGCTCCGATGTTACACGCGCGTCTACCAGCTCCGATGTTACACGCGCGTCTACCAGCTCCGATGTTACACGCGCGTCTACCAGCTCCGATTCAGCTTAACATTTGACCCGAATTTGAATTTCTGCAGTATTCCATGCCGCCAGCGTCTTGGAAAGAGAATTAGTTTACATTACTTCTTGTTGTGGGGGGGTAAGTAATTTACACGCTGATTTTCTTTAAAC
>NW_014618432.1:0-290 GCF_000485595.1 Priapulus caudatus | reverse complement strand
CTGATGGTAGCTTATACGGCGATACAACTGATGGCGTTGGTTTAGTGCGTGACTTACTGTTTAACCACAATATCGAAATAAAAATAAAAGCATTTTAATTATCGGTGCTGGCGGCGCAGTGCGTGGCGTTTTAGAAGCCCTATTAGAGCAACAGCCAAGCTCTTTATTGATTACCAATCGAACAAACAAAAAGCTATAGAACTAGCAGAAATTTTTCTACCTTTGGAAATATTAAAGCTTGTGGCTTAAATGAAGTGAATACTAAACAATTTGATATAGTTATCAACGGC
>NW_014618431.1:0-290 GCF_000485595.1 Priapulus caudatus | reverse complement strand
GAGAGAGAGAGAGAGAGAAAGATAGATATTGGTTAAGTTCTCGCCATGTTGCTACGGTGAGCTAACTTATAATTTGAAGACGTTCTCAAGCCGACGTGAACACTGTTCGTTACACAGAATAAAATGTGAAAGGTCGGCGGTGTATAATTTATATACCGTACGGCGTGGAGAGTGGGGGCGTAACAGTAATTAATATAACGATTAAAGAAGGCTTCGAACCAAACTAAAAAGAAACCGAGAAACCACATGAAGTGATTAATACGCTCGCTCTCTCTTTCTCTCTCTCTCTC
>NW_014618430.1:0-290 GCF_000485595.1 Priapulus caudatus | reverse complement strand
ACACACACACACACACACACACACACACACACACACACACACACACACACACACACACACACACACACACACACACACACACACACACACACACACACCTGCACGCACACACACCCGCACGCAAAACGTATGCACGGACGCGCTCATATACACGCGCAATTACACACGCGCGCACACACATGCGCACGCACGCACGCACACACACACACACACACACACACACACACACACACACACACACACACACACACACAGAGCGAGAGAGAGGGGGGGGGAGAGAGAGACGAGAG
>NW_014618429.1:0-290 GCF_000485595.1 Priapulus caudatus | reverse complement strand
AGAGAGGGAGCGAGACCATCGTTCATTAATATCAGAGCAATCGGTTCTGCATAACCGATCAGTAAAGAGTTACTCACTGCGCGAACAAAAAGCTAGAGGCGCTTCAATTGTCCCGTGACGTCACAGGCGAGGGGTAATCGCAATTTAATCATCGGGAACAATGGGTGAAACCATCCCGGGATGCTGCGAGGGGAGGATGCACAATCCCCGGGATGCTGAGAGGGGAGGATGCACAATCCCCGGGATGCTGCGAGGGGAGTATGCACAATCCCCGGGATGCTGAGAGGGGA
>NW_014618428.1:0-290 GCF_000485595.1 Priapulus caudatus | reverse complement strand
AGTTGTTATGGGGTATGTAATATTTGATATATCGCAGGTCTCGCCCCGCAGGCAAGTCAGTTTTTTTATTTCTAAAACTCACTTTTAGCAAGCCATTGAATTAGTGCAGTTGTCATGAGTTTTCTGTGAAAACTGTTTGAGCGTTTTTTTGCGAGTTTTTTCACAGCATGACAACTACACTGATTCAATGGGTACCCCGTGTCTTTTACGGGGCGTAGCTGTAGTGACGGTCTTTTCTGGTTACTCTTTTGGGCTGTTGCAAAAGAGTAACTCGCCCGCGGTGCGAAGAC
>NW_014618427.1:0-290 GCF_000485595.1 Priapulus caudatus | reverse complement strand
CATATGCATACATACATACATATGCATACATACATACATATGCATACATACATACATATGCATACATACATACATATGCATACATACATACATATGCATACATACATAACATATGCATACATACATACATATGCATACATACATACATATGCATACATACATACATATGCATACATACATACATATGCATACATACATACATATGCATACATACATACATGCATACATACATATGCATACATACATACATATGCATACATACATACATATGCATACATACATACATATGC
>NW_014618426.1:0-290 GCF_000485595.1 Priapulus caudatus | reverse complement strand
GTTGCAGCCGTCGAGCACCACGTCGAGATCGACGGGAATGCCGTTGGCGAGCGCGAAGCGAATCGTCGCTTCGAAGCGTTCGCATTCGTCGTCGCCGTACGAGATGTCGAGCGTGTCGGCAATGGTCTGGGCGATGTCGCTGCGTTCGCGGTCGCTCTCGTCGACGAAGTCGATGATGCCGCGCGCGACATCGGGCGCATGGTACAGCGCGATGTCGAGCCACACGGCGGCGTCGAAGCCGCTTTCGTGACTCTGTTGCTCGAAGTATTCGATGGCTTCCTGCTCGTGGG
>NW_014618425.1:0-291 GCF_000485595.1 Priapulus caudatus | reverse complement strand
GAGAGAGAGAGAGCGAGAGAGAGTGAGAGAGCGAGAGAGAGAGAGAGAGATAGAGAGAGAGAGAGCAATGACAAGAGTCGGAACGAGGCAGACGACCGGCCAACCAGACAGTGACGTAGTACGATAACTTACCTGCGATGCGAGGGTACTGCTGCATCTATACACGATCACGTTACATGTATACTAAATAATAATAAATAAAATATATAAAAACAAAAACAAAAATAAATAAATAATAAATAATAAATAAATAAATAATAAAATAAAAAATAATTAAAGGGACAGTAGCCT
>NW_014618424.1:0-291 GCF_000485595.1 Priapulus caudatus | reverse complement strand
AGCCGCGGACAATCCCACCCTAGCCGCGAACAATCCCGCCCCCAGCCACGGACAATTCCGCCCCAGCCGTGGACAATGCCGCCCCCAGCCACGGACAATCCCGCCCCAGGGACTCCCGCCCCAAGCCACGACAATCCCGCCCCAGTCAAGGACAATCCCGCCCCAGCCGCGGACAATCCCGCCCCAGCCACGGACAATCCCGTCCAAGCCGCGTACAATCCCGCCCCCAGCCGCGGACAATCCCGCCCCAGCCGCAGTGACCAGTGACGGATCTCACCCATAATTAAGATA
>NW_014618423.1:0-291 GCF_000485595.1 Priapulus caudatus | reverse complement strand
GAGAGAGAGAGAGAACGCGCCGGGTGTGCGCACGTGCGTGTCTATATACTCTATAGATGATGTGATCAATTAATGAAGCAAGATGAATGACAAGATGAATTGTGCGTGGAATTTCAGCAGCTGCGCTACAAAGACGCTGAGATAAAACCAGTACATGGCGCGTGTGTGCGTGCGTACGTACGTGCGTGGGCGTGTGCGTCCGTGGGCGTTTGTGCGAATACGTGCGTGGGCGTGTGCATGTGCGTTCGTGCGTGTGTGTGTGTGTGTGTGTGTGTGTGTGTGTGTGTGTGT
>NW_014618422.1:0-291 GCF_000485595.1 Priapulus caudatus | reverse complement strand
AGAAAGAAAGAATGAGAGAGCGCGCGCGTGAGAGCGGGAGAGAGCGAGCACTCTTAATACGACCAGACCGTCAATAGGGCGCGTTTGACGTAAAAAATGAACTGCGTATCAACTCTCAGTAGCTGTGGATGAAGAGATTGCCATTCACGCTTGTTCCTGATCCCCGAGAGACTGGAAATTTCGAAAACGAGGAAAGAGTTTATTGCGTTTGCCCTTTGGCAATTTCAATGCTCCACTGCAAAATCCTCTTAAAGTTGGACCACATTATATATATATATATATATATATATA
>NW_014618421.1:0-291 GCF_000485595.1 Priapulus caudatus | reverse complement strand
TCATTAATAAGTAACTGGATTTTATTCGTATCAACTATGATCAATCTGCCTACGCCAGCATGTTGGGTAATCTCGATAAGAGCTTTGATTTGGCAGGACGAACCGATGGCCCGGCTGAGCATCCGCAGCGATTAATGACGTGTAAAAAGTTGGATAAACAGATTTATGTGGAGTAGGCAGAGCCAAGTGGCGTCGATGAGATATTGCTCTGGAATAGTCAGCGTTCATTACCGTAGCAATACATGAGCCGGCTTTGAGATAGACGATTAGTTGGAATTATCAGTATATTCT
>NW_014618420.1:0-291 GCF_000485595.1 Priapulus caudatus | reverse complement strand
TATATATATATATATATATATATATATATATATATATATTAAAGGAAATGCAAGCATCGATTTTTCCCCTCTCTCTCCTGCCTCTTGGCAATTAGCAGACAATGGACGCTCGCTGACCCACGACATACTTTTGTTCAGCTAATAGTCGACTCAACACGTACATTAGAAGACATGCGAGCCCTGAAAGCCGTCTGTGTGTGTGTGTGTGTGTGTGTGTGTGTGTGTGTGTGTGTGTGTGTGTGTGTGTGTGTGTGTGTGTGTGTGTGTGTGTGTGTGTGTGTGTGTGTGTGT
>NW_014618419.1:0-291 GCF_000485595.1 Priapulus caudatus | reverse complement strand
TGCGTGCGTGCGTGTGTGTGTGTGCGATGCATGCGTGCGTGCGTGCGTGCGTCAGTGCGTCAGTGTGTGTGCATGCGTGTGTGTGTGTGTGAGTCAGTGCGCTAGTGTGTGCA
Organism: Priapulus caudatus; assembly: GCF_000485595.1. NCBI lineage: Eukaryota > Metazoa > Priapulida > Priapulimorpha > Priapulimorphida > Priapulidae > Priapulus > Priapulus caudatus. The sequence goes on along the minus strand of NW_014618419.1, from coordinate 178 downwards.
TGCGTGCGTCAGTGCGTGAGTGTGCATGCGTGCGTGTGTGCGTGCGTCACGTGCGCGAGTGTGTGTGCATGCGTGCGTGCGTCAGTGCGTGAGTGTTGTGCGTCAGTGCGCGAGTGTGTGTGCGTGCATGTGTGCGTGCATGCCTGCGACGTGTAGTGTTTGTGTGTGCGTGCGTGCA
>NW_014618418.1:0-291 GCF_000485595.1 Priapulus caudatus | reverse complement strand
GATTGTGTGTTGTTAAGTAAATTCCATACACAGAATGAAGAGAACATAATATATAATATGTATTACAGTGTTTTCGACTCATTTCAACACATTTGGACTCCCTGAATTGATGGCCTATAGCTTGCAGTCTTCATCTACCTTACATATCGTTGTAATGGTACATGAATGTTGTGATAAATGTTTTTGATAAATGACATGGCTGATAAATGTTTGTGAGTTTTGTACAATTTACTTGACAGATCGAGCGGGATAATTATACAATAAATTAATTAATTAAAGTATACCCCCAGA
>NW_014618417.1:0-291 GCF_000485595.1 Priapulus caudatus | reverse complement strand
AAGGAAACGGAAAAAGGCGAGTATATTATATATATATATATATATATATCCCATATATATATATATATATATACATAATATGTACATAAGTGTATATATATCGCCCGAGAAAGAGAGAAAAATTGAGAGAGAGAGAGAGAGAGATACAGAGAGAGTGAGAGAATGTGTGTGTATGTGTTTGTGCGTGCGTGCCTGCCTGCCTGCATGCGTGCATGCGTGCGTACGTAGGCCTACGTAGAGAGAAATATTGCGAGGGAGAGAGACAGAGAGAGACAGAGAGAGACAGAGAGA
>NW_014618416.1:0-291 GCF_000485595.1 Priapulus caudatus | reverse complement strand
GAAGAGGACAATATTGAACGGGAATATATGTACTGATGTTATAGTATATACTGTTGCTGCTGCTGCTACTGCTACTGTTGCTACTGCTGCTACTGCTACTGCTGATACCGCTGCGGTTACTGCTGCTGCTACTGCTGCTACTGCTGCTGCTGCTGATATGCTGCTTCTGCTGCTGCTGCTGCTGCTGCTACTGCTGCTGATAATGCTGCTTCTGCTGCTGCTGCTACTGCTAACTGCTGCTGCTGCTACTGCTACTGCTGCTGTACTGCTGCTGCTGCTGCTGCTGCTGCT
>NW_014618415.1:0-291 GCF_000485595.1 Priapulus caudatus | reverse complement strand
GTGTGTGTGTGTGTGTGTGTGTGTGTGTGTGTGTGTGTGTGTGTGTGTGTGTGTGTGTGTGTGTGTGTGTGTGTGTGTGTGTGTGTGTGTGTGTGTGTGTGTGTGTGTGAGTGTGTGTGTGTGTCTGTCTGTCGGCTCGATATTCAAAGTCAAGGGTCAAAGGTCACAGGTTTACATTTGATGAATAGATAAATAGATCGATAGATAGATCAATAGATAGATAGATAGATAGATAGATAGATAGATAGATAGATAGATAGATAGATAGATAGATAGATAGATAGATAGATA
>NW_014618414.1:0-291 GCF_000485595.1 Priapulus caudatus | reverse complement strand
AGGAATTCGTACAGAAACTGGAATCGATTACAGGAATCGATTTGTCAATCAAGGTGCCTGGACGAAAACCAGTTAGCAAGGAATAGGTATACTGCCCCCCGGAAATCCTTGTATATTTAGTGTAAGTAACATTCTTACACATAGGGTTTATAATGGCACGTACTATAACTTTTCAGCCCAGTGAAAAAATGGGTACATTTATTGAGGGATTAGTGAATACTGGTGATTTCAATAATCAAAGCGAAGTAATTCGAGCAGGTGTTAGGCTACTCGAAGAACAAACAGCAGCTT
>NW_014618413.1:0-291 GCF_000485595.1 Priapulus caudatus | reverse complement strand
ACATCCTTGTGTACATGCTTATTGACATCCTTGTGTACATGCTTACTGACATCCTTGTGTACATGCTTATTGACATCCTTGTGTACATGCTTATTGACATCCTTGTGTACATGCTTACTGACATCCTTGTGTACATGCTTACTGACATCCTTGTGTACATGCTTATTGACATCCTTGTGTACATGCTTATTGACATCCTTGTGGACATGCTTATTGACATCCTTGTGTACATGCTTATTGACATCCTTGTGTACATGCTTATTGACATCCTTGTGTACATGCTTATTGACA
>NW_014618412.1:0-291 GCF_000485595.1 Priapulus caudatus | reverse complement strand
CCCCTCCCTCTCTCTCTTTATGAAGTGACCCCCTCCCTCTCTCCCTCTATGAAAGGACCCCTTCCCTCTTTCCCTCTATGAAAGGACCCCCTCCCTCTCTCCCTCTATGAAAGGACCGCCTCCTTTCCTAATGAAGTGACCCCCTCCTTCTCTCCCTCAATGAAAAGTTTTCTTCCTCTCTCCTCGAGAAAGTACACTAAAGCAGTGACTCAGCTAACACCCATGCTGACCGCTCGATGACCCCTCTCTCTCCCCTTCCTCTCCCCCTCACTCCTCCGTCTCCCTTTCTGT
>NW_014618411.1:0-291 GCF_000485595.1 Priapulus caudatus | reverse complement strand
CGATGACGAAGAGGATACGCATGGACAATGACGGCTCACGGTGGCGCTTGGTTGAGCAGGCAGCGCACCCCGGGTGCCTGGCCTGCATGAAATCCCCGGACAGTCGTCCCGACCTGCCGGGCAGCGTTGGCCGCGCCACATCGCTCGCACATTCGCGGCAGGGACCCGCAGTCACGCCGTTTGTTGCATCGTAACCCGATTGTGAGGCGTTTTTACACGATGTCGGCGATCAGCGAAAACTTGTCCGATATGGCGGAGGCGATGCAAAGCAGATGAAAACGCACCAGAGGA
>NW_014618410.1:0-291 GCF_000485595.1 Priapulus caudatus | reverse complement strand
AAGGCTGTCGACGCGATACAAAACGAGAAATTGGCTCAAAAACACCGAATTGCAGCGGAGCTCAACATCTTTATGGATTTGTAGATAAAGGCACAGATGCGTCCGTGAATGCTACTGCTGCTGCCGTGGCTGCTGTTGTTATTGTTGCTGCAGCTGCTGCTGTTGTTGTTGTTGTTGCTGCTGCTGCGGCTGCTGCTGCTGCTGCTGCTGCTACTGCTGCTGCTGTGCCGTGGATGCTACTATGGATGCGTTGATGGGTTGCTAGCTGGTGATTGCAGGAATGCAGGGATG
>NW_014618409.1:0-291 GCF_000485595.1 Priapulus caudatus | reverse complement strand
TCGACCTGGGATGCCGAGACACGCGACAGGACGATAGGATGCGGGGATATGAGGCTATAGCATCCGAAGTTCGTTACATATATATATATATATATAGTCATATAAAAACCAAACGTTTTATTATTTTCTCTATCGGTTTATCACATACATTATACTGGTTTCAGATACTTATTCAGCCAAATATGGTTCTCGTGTCTGGAATTGAACATCTGACCTTGACTACGAATTCCAACTGGCTATATATATATAGAGAGAGAAAGAGAGAGGGAGGGAGAGAGAGAGAGAGAGAGG
>NW_014618408.1:0-291 GCF_000485595.1 Priapulus caudatus | reverse complement strand
ATAATAATATTGCTTGGTTGAAATGTAACCAGGTAGATTATTTTATAAGATAGGCGTAGGTAATTTGCTTATAATAATATTTCTTGGGGGAAATGTAACCAGGTAGATGATTATATAAGACAGGTGTGATAATTGTAATAATATTGCTTATGGGGCAATGTGCCCAGGTAGATTATTTTATAAGACAGGCGTAGGGCCTAATGCTTATAATAATTTTGCTAATGGGGCAATATGGACAGGTAGCTTATTTTATAAGACAGGCATAATGCTTATAATAATATTGCTTGGGGG
>NW_014618407.1:0-291 GCF_000485595.1 Priapulus caudatus | reverse complement strand
TCTCCTCCTCTCTCCTCCTCCTCCTCCTCTCCTTATCCTCCTCCTCCTCCACCTCCTCCCCCACGTTCTCCCCCTCCTCCGCGACCTCCTCCCTGTATCACTGTTCAACATACGCGCGGTAACGTTAATAGCTATGATCTCTGTGAAGATTGAGTTTACTAGAAACGTAACTTATATAGTTCGTGAGATATGATAGGTAAATACACTTTCCTACCGGCCATATATAGCGTGATAGCGTGTGTGCGGAGGGGGGGGGGGTTAACAGCTGTATACAATGCGCCCAGTACAGAC
>NW_014618406.1:0-291 GCF_000485595.1 Priapulus caudatus | reverse complement strand
GTCAAAACAACCATAGGGTTTGGGCACACGTACGCCCGCATTGTCCAGACGATAAAGCGCATCGACTTCGGCATTTTGCCAGGCTTCTTCCTGCTGATTACGGCCAAATTTAGAACCTTTCTCCATGGCACGAGTGCGGCGACTATTGCGGCCCTTACGACCTTCCTGATACTCCACTGCTTTTTTGAAGCTGCGTTTATTAACTTCTTTATACACCTTAGCGCAACGAATCTCGCCACCGCAGCGCACCACATAAACCGTGGCTTCTTTACCGCTCATCAACTGGCTAAT
>NW_014618405.1:0-291 GCF_000485595.1 Priapulus caudatus | reverse complement strand
AAAAAAGTTAAGCAGGTCACAGTAACTTATCCGATAGAATTTTTACCTTCATAATACCTGCTCTGATTTGATGAGAATGGCCTAGATTAGTATTGCACCGCCTTCCTTGGTTTAATCTATAATCAACATTCAAATGTTATTTAAATAATTGGTTTTATTATAAATGCATCCCCATTATTTACCCCTTGTGGTCAGCTAACTGAGAGATTCGTAGTTTTTACGTAGTAAATATTATGCGTTGTTTCAATGTTTTATAGCTAGATTTCTATCAGTCATGAAGGCTAAAGCTAC
>NW_014618404.1:0-291 GCF_000485595.1 Priapulus caudatus | reverse complement strand
CATTTTGATCAACATCTAGAACTTGTCCAGGATAAATTAAATCAGCATCTTTGATTTTATCACGATTAGTTTTATAGATTAGAGGCCACTGGTAAGGGTCAGCGTAAACTTCATCTTTACCAGAAATACTCCAAAGGTTATCACCGCGAACAACAGAATAACTGCTTACGCTGTCGTCGTCGCCACGAGAGCTGCTCGATGATGAGCTTGCAACAGCAGAACTATCTGTATTACTGTTTAAGAACTTAGTGTTTTCAGCGTCAGCTTGTGCAATAGCTGTATTAGCTTGTG
>NW_014618403.1:0-291 GCF_000485595.1 Priapulus caudatus | reverse complement strand
CAGTATCGTGGCCGGCAGGATTAGACTGCTTTAACGTTCCGGCTCTTTACTTTCTATTAGATCGGGCATTTCGTCTTTCACGAGTCTTATTTTTTGCATAACGCCATCTATAACCTGTTTCGCCAGAGAAGAAGGCCGAGCATGCTTAGGGCGGATCAATTGACAGTTGCGCCAACCCACCTCCATGTTGATCGGGCGGAACCTGAGGCCAGAGTGAGCAATTAAACGCGCCGAAAGCGCGGGCACAATCAGAATCCCCAAACCCGCGCGCACCATGACCTCAAAAGTCAT